>NW_024540404.1:0-122986 GCF_016647625.1 Suillus subalutaceus
CTAAAAGAGCGCACTAAGGTAAGCACGAGTGTGAGAAAGTGAGGACAGCATTAATGTACAAGGAGAGCCACATTGACATCATTGATTGGACCCAATTTATCATGCAGGTCTTTGATGCTGATCCACTGGTGGGGTTCGGAGGATCCATGAAAGCAAATTGGCTTGTCGCGAGAACGTACTTTCTGCAAGACATATTTGTTGGCTGCAAATGGCTTGACAATATCATCATTGAACTAGCCCAGTTCTTCTCACATCAGTACTCCATGATCCCCCTTGAGGACCAGGAGGAACTTTTACAAATGCGGCTCTCATTGAAGGAAGTTTTGGATGAAGTTGGGCCTGTGCACATGGCTGCACAACAGAAGATGATTGATACTGCACACAACATCATGTGTGCGTCTCCTGCTTACAAGGAGATGGGTATGCAGATCCTGCAACTACATGACTCCGTCATCAATATCTACAACAAGCACCTTGGGTTGCCCAACTGGCCTAATGAAGATGCGGCCGCACTGCAAAAACTGCATCTGACCGACAGGCTGAGCGCACGTCGTTTATACACAAAGTCACTATGCACCTCGCAGGATCCAATGCCCATACAGGTACAAGTCACTCCATCTGGCAAGAAACGTAGGTTGGATGCTGACGATGACTGTGACCATGACCTCTCTCTGACTGACCTTGATGACCTTGTGTTCTCCGGCCAATGATACACTTTGCAAGCCTGTATTCATGTTATGCTTACAATATATGTGTTCTATACATTGTAAAAAGTGTGAACTAAATGCGGTCTGCCAGACACTGCTTGACACATTAGAAAAAGTAGAGAGCATGCATTCATTGCCAATGCTGGCAACTAAAAGTTTGAGAACACCACGGTCAAAGTAAGTTTCATCACACTCGTAACAGCTTCTCTTACTAGTGCAGGAATACTGCAAAAAGCACATGGTCATTGATATCACTTCTCTGTGCTAACTATGTTTAATTTTATTTCCATAGACTTATGTTCCCGAGTTTCAGATCCGGCCCCTATCCTTCTCCAACCTACAAGTCCACATGCTCTTACACAGATTCCTTGAAACTGACTCGATGCTCTTACATGTCCTCCAACCCTAAGAGATGCTCCACTTCAATTACCTCATTCAACAACCGGAAAATCTCATCACATTTCTCCTCTGCCATCAGGGTGAGGATGCAGTTGTCGCGACACGACATTGGGATGGGGGGATGGGGGGGCTGCGGTGCCTGCAGATGATTTCGCACCCATGCTGCATTATCTTGTATGATCTCATGCGTGTAATCCCATAGAGCCTGGTGCAAGTCACGATTAGCACACCAGATATGATGAGAGAGGCTTACCATCGCAGTCGGCGTAACCACAAACACTTGTTCCTCCTCGACAACTTCCTGTGCTTGCACCTGCACCTGCACCTATGCCTGCACCTGCTCCTGTGCCTGCATTTGAGCCTGATGAATGGGATTGTGAGTGCCGGACTTTTTTGTGAAACTGCTAACTGACAATGTTCCCTCCAGCAAGCTTAAAATATGATGCCTTATTAGGCCACATGTAGATGAGATGGTACGCACTTGCATTGTTCGCATTGTGGTTGATGTATTGCATCTATTAGATTCTTCGTCAGTCCCCTCATGAATGATCCATCGCCAGCGACTTGTGTTTGCGTTCACCCCAGCCATGGCGAGTAATCAGTAATGATGTACACTACAATCTTTCTGTTAAGTTAAGTCATGCTTTACATAATCCGAGAAGCTTCTGATGTTCAGACCTAGACCCAGCCCATTTACAACTCTCAGCGCACTCCCTTTCCCCCAATCGGGCCGGTTCCATGAGATCACTGCCTACACACCCGTACTAAAGAATCTTATGGTATGTCTCCTATTCTCATTCAAACTTCGCAGGCCACTCACCATTAACTCCAGACCTCAAGCCACTGTTCGTCTAGCCACCCTCCCCCAATCTCACCCACTGCACAGTCACTTTATTTTTGAATGTCCTCAATATCGAAAGGAACACCATATCTTCGTGGATGACTCTGCCACAAATCTCATATATAATGTTTCTGGTGATATGCCAATGAGACGAAGTGTGGACATTGTTAGCATGGGCACATCACATCACTTGCAATAAAGCCATTCTACCCAAACATCTGAAAACCCACGAGGAGAAGCGCCTGCATACTTTGAGGTTGTAGGTCAGGACACTCCTCATTACAAGCCTCCTGCATTGGAAACCTCTATCAATGATGCTGCACCTGACCGGCACTCTAGATTCAGCTTCCTTTTCAACCCCTTCGAGGGTTCATCACAACATCCCCCCATTTTGATCTATAACAGGGATGCCACTCCTGACCACACTCGTAACGTTTCATCCCTCTCCGTGGCATCAACACTCAGTGTACATGGGTGCAATCACTCATTCAACACTTTTGAAAACTCTCCGATCCCACGACCATTCCACGCACATGACATCCCCTTCGACCATCTCTTTGAACTCAATATCAACACCTCTCAACATACTGTTATATGCTCGGAGTTCCGAGCACCGAAAGGTGGCATAACGCCTGAGCAAATCAAACTCATCACCTCGAGGAACACGCTGGAATGATTTGGTGTTCCATACGGTCCAGACGCTGTAGCATTCTCAGCATCAAGGTCAAATATGGCACCGCCGCCCAACTTCAATGCCACTGTATCAAGTTCGCCTGGCCAACTTGAAGCAAGTGGGTCATCATCAGCTGAACTTCGCAATGTGTCCAGTCCCAGCACACTAGAGAGAGAGACAACTGGAAGCCCCTCCCATAATATTGCTGCTGCGGATGAGGCTGGACAAATGACCTCATGCTCCATTATATCCAGATCACCTGCATCTTCCCCATCCGGGGCTGAGAAGAAACCTCAACTGTCATCACCGCCATGCTCGCCACTATCATCTTCATATCAACGACATCTGGATGACTCGCCACTCACCCGAAATCACACCCTCTGTACATACCAGTCCAATGCGTGGCTCAAATATTTGTAGGCTCCCCTCAGCACCTCTACCCTCAAGGCTGCACACCACCAATCGACACATGACCATCACCCAGATTCAATCACATCAATAGACTAGACCCTAAGATCCTAAACCGCTCCTTCGTCAAGCTCACCGCTAACTTCCCTAAACGTCTCACAGGTTTATATGTGGCACTGTGGACAGGCCACCCCCCTCCACCTTCATCGGATAGGCAAAGAACTGTCCCCATACTGCACACATTGCCCAGAAGAATCAGCCCCTCACTTCCTCCTGGACTGCCAACACTACCGCTGTCAGAGACACACATTGACGAACGCATTAGGGCGCAAGGCTTCCTCCCTCTCCTACCTTGTATCGGATCCAAACGCGAGCCTCCATCATTCCATACTTCTTGTTAAGACCGTACTCAAGTAGTATCGGATCCGAAGGGCTTCGGCCTCAGCTCGTGCGCTGTGCCCCTTTCCCGAGTCTTGCCCCTTATTTCAGAGAGCTAAAGTATCGCGTATATAGAGTAACGGCCAATCCGGATCGGATCCGGACTAGAAACTAACGGGTGAGGACTGTCCAAAGACAGAGGCGGATATGTAGACTATAGGAATCTATCCTAAGTCTCGGAGTAGACAAGAGTAGCGTACTCAAGTCCGGATGGATAACGGAGGGACTCAGAGTCCAGACGGAATGAGTGCAATCTAAGATGATATTCGAACTGATCTACTACAGCGCATATACAAAGGTTTATATACTACGGATAGCTAACGGAATGATCCATAAGCAAAGGTGCGAGGCTATGTACGAAAGTATAAGCAAAGTCTAAGTGGAGCGTATTGGTAAGTTGGATGGATCACGAATCATGAACCGGGAATGAAGTACAAGTAAAAGCGGATTCATAAGTGTAGCGGATCAGTAAGCATAGCGGATCAGTAAGCAAAGCGGAAGTAAGGGATAACCGGTATACCGGTGTACAGGAATACCAAAAGGAGATGAACGATAGTTAGAGTTATATGAACAGGAAATGAAATAAGAATCAAAGCGGATCTGTGGACCGGACGATGGATATGTTCATCGGATCTGGATCGGATCTGAGATCCAGATCATCGGATCTGTAACCGGATATATGGTATATGACACTTCTCCTCATCCTCATAGTGTCTCGCCCGAATGTGAATGAAGGACCAAGAGGTTTCTGGGATCAGAGTCTTGATCCCAGAGCTCTACATGAAAGCTGGGATTGTCCACTCCTGATTCAATCATCCGTGCTTTCTCAGGGAGTTCGTGTTCAGAGAGGAAACTTACTTCACGCTGTGACAATCATACCAGTGCTGGGCGTGTATGAGTGTCATAGGCATATTTTGCCTTGTCTAGAGGAAAAGAGTAAGGTGCTAGTTACCAGCGCTATTCAACCCCCAAGCTATCCACTTTGGAACCACTTTTCTCCCATAGCGCGCTACCCGGTCCAACGCCTAGGTATTCCGTCCTCCCATGTCCTGCCTACCTCCACCTACCTCCACTGATGCGTTATTTTTCCTTAAATGTCGCTACTCATCAGTCGCAGGTCTTATTACATGTATCCTTGTGTTCCGCAGTGCTGCATGTTTTATTACCTGTCACTACATTGTGCCCTCGCCAGTGTCGCTACTATACTTGCCTACGCAATTCCAAACTCTTACGCAGTATGATAAAATGACCCGTCGCACATACAGTACAGTACTTCCCTTCCCTGGACCTTTGCTGGTGTTGGAGTCACTTTAGTCACTATATCCTAGTCTTGGTGCAATCGATTCCGCTCTTGCCAATCTCTTTGATCGTGTGTCGCTTGACTTGCTTTAAGTGCGCATCGCTAAAGTCCCCTCTTAAGTTTGACTTTCACAATGTCAGGATCGCTATTGGTAGTCGAGCTATAATCTAGTCGCTATCGGGCATTTCACTTGCACTGTCTTACCTTACTCCTCGCCTTTGCTCCCTTTGATTTCTTCTCGCTGTCGCTAGTCAGACATCGCATAGAACAACTTGCATAGCGCTTCTCACTTATACGCACGTTTCTCTGTCGGAACTCACTTGTCGCTAGTTGCTGATCGCTATAGCGCTACTCATCGGTTTTTGGTCTTAGGTCGCTATAGGTTATTAGTCCTTCGCGCTATCGCTTCCCTTGCATATTAGAAGGGAGTTGCTTCAATAGCAGTCCTCTTGGGTCGAATACTACACTTGCGCCTATTTGGATAAGTAGCGCTAGTTTCTAACAGCCTAGTCGTTATTTCTCTTTCACAACGCCCTTGGTGTTATGCATCATCACACCCATTTTGTCACTTTTGTCAAGTCCCTCCTGAGCTCATCCATTTTTACACTACATCTGGCCCCAGGATACAGCATACCCTGACCTCTAGCACATACAATTTTAGGAACAAATCGAAAATGACACAAATGTGTGGCTGCTGTGGCATAGCTAAGCTATAAAGACACTGATTAGTCCTACTGATAGGAGACCGTTGCTGAAAACAGTGCCCTCTTATACGCGCTCATTGATGGACATGACGAAGTCACAAAGATCGTCTTTCTGAATGAGAAGGATGGTATGTTTCACAGCATCATGGGCGAAAAGTTGGACGTCATCCATTTGGATGAGGTACGTTCTACCTAGCATTACATATCACCAGTACACTAATTGCTCTATTTGTAGGAGTATGAACAACTCATGAAGGAGCCATGGGTCAAGTACGGTACCACGCTCAAGCTGCGTGAATTCAAGGAACTCCTTGATCACCTACCCTGCTTTAGTTCATGCTGCTTCATGTCTCCCCGCAACCTGCTTCAACACATTCCAAAAAGCACGAGCTTGCATTGGCAGAATGCAGCTGCAAATAGAACATCATCGCTAATAAGACCTCATCAATGATTTTAAAAGTATTCAAAATGGGCTGTCTCAGATAATCTGATGAGGATGAGTTGGACGGTTCCACATCAATAGTCTCCATAGGGGTAGCGCCAATGTTCTCATATCTACAGAATATTTATGTTCTATTTTCCTTGGGGCTCGGCTGTGAGAATGTGTACTCGCTCACTGAGCACCCAATGAATGCCCACTATAAATCCCCGGTTGCCAAAACTTTACATTTTGTTGATATCATTTACAACTAAGGCAAATTCAAAATGTTGTGGAGTGGGAAAACTCCCGTTATTATATAATATTTGGCAAAAAATGTTTCCGCAACTCCAAATTTTTGGATTTATCATTGGATAAAATAGGATTGTGAAAGTTAACATTTGCCAACATTTCGCGCAAAGGAAAACTTTGAGTATTTTATACATTTACATAGACATCAAATGGGTGTCGAAATGTGTTGTTGTGCTTTGTCATTTTGCCGTCAGTCTAAATTTACTATTGTTCCGGTAATAAAATTCAAAGTACGAATGACTAATTCATCATTCACATTTCAATTGAAGTCTTGCCTGACGCAAAACTCCAAAACCGCCGATGTGTTACCACGAAATCTGTTTCTTTTGGACTGCGCAGGTTCGAAACTTGCCGATCGACAGGTTTTTGTTTCTATCGGAACATGTCTTGAAGATTCGCTCATGAATGGTTTCCTCAGGGTTCATCTCAACTTCATCCTGGCCAAAGTAGTTATCACAACAGAATCTAAATCTGTCTCTTGGATTTGCCAGTGCAGGTTCGAAACCTGCTGCATGACAGGTCTTTTTCTATCAGAATACACCTTGACATTGACTCATGAATGGTTTCCTCCGAGGTCCATCTAACTGTTCTTAGCCAAGTGGTTACCACAATAGAGTCGAAATCTGTTTCTCTTGGAGTTGGCTCGAAACCTGCTGACAATATTTTTATGGTGTATACTAGTTCTTCGGATTTCCACCTTAACTAAACCCAGTCATTACACCGAAACCTCTTTTTCATGCGAGTCTGTCTATGAAAAGTTACTTTCATGCCCCGCGATGGCTTCAGCTTGTCCTTGGAAAGTTTTCCAGTTATCCATAGCTTATGGGTGTTTGAGAAGTTGATTCAACAAGAATGCGGTGCCGAGAACATAAACACCATTCATAGTACGCTGTCAGCCTTTAGGTGTTAATTCTATCAAGCTTGTTCACTGTTTATTCACTGTAAGTTATTCTCGTTCATCTAGTGCTGCCGCAGTTCAGTCCCGAACCTAGGTTCGAACCTGAACTTTTGCGAACGGAACCACCGTTCGGTCAGTAGTTCGACATATGATACAGGACCGAACCTTACATAGGTTCTTCGTTCGGGTGGTCTCGGATGGACGTCGGACCCGTTCGGACGAGTCTGAACCGGTCCAAACCCATCATTAGAGTTGCAGGTTTGTTGCTTCTGTTCTGCGACTCCTCAGGTTCGTCGAAAGATGCTCACTGTTGACATATCAGTAAGTTTACCGGTGAAATCGTCACCGGTGCAATCGTCACCGGTGCAATCATCACTGGCGCAATCATCACCGGCACTTGTTACGAACTAGGATGATTCAGACATATGGCTACTCAATAAGAGTAATCGGCCAAGGTCTGTTCAAGGCTTCGGCGTATACCGAAGTTCGATGTTCTAAGACAAGGCAAGGAGAGTGTCCTTGACTTGAATCAAGTTCAATACGACTTAAGATTGGAGGTCTTAAGCGAAGGAAGTTCCAGGTAAAACCTAGTAAGATTAAAGTAAAGAACTACATGGTACAAGACGAGTTTATATAGTACATGGAAACAAGTTTAGGGCCAGTACGATGAGATAATGAGTCAGAGATAAGACGAGTCAGAGATAAGACGAGTCAGAGATAATGAAAATAGATCATCTAGCGACGGCAAGAGCGATCGTGATGTAATACAAGATGTAAAGGGAAGAAAATGAATAGGGGCATACTTGACTGTAACAGCACTATCATCACCGATGCAATTGATCAGAGTGGATATTCATATCTCATTCTGGTCTTACGCAGAACATCAGCAAAGGATAAAAGGGTGGGGTGCGTCCAAGGTTAGCTCATTCATCAAAACATGTCGAACTCTGCAGTTAATGCTAATGGTGTTTTGAAGGATGCGTCTGAAATCGAATGGTATCATGATCCTGACGATGACATGCCCATCTCGCCCCATCCTGAATCCTCATCTAAGGCTTTGCCCCCAGCACCCTCTCATTGTACCCTGGACTCTTTCGTAGGCTCTCATTGAATGCCCACAACAGTTGTTGCTGGTTCTCGTCGCTCTGGCCGGCCTATCAAGCCTTCCGCAAAGGTGCGAGAAGCAGTGAGCAGTGCCATTCCTGCCAAACGTTCAGGTACTACCACCATGCCCCCTGCCACCAAGCGCCCGCTTGTCTCTGCAACCAGCTCTTCTACAATTGGCAACAATGATGGCGGCGGTGACGACGACGACGACGATGTCATATCTACAAACAAGGACAAGTCATTTGTTGCAGATTCAGGCGACGAAGAGGCCAAGGAAGCTGAAGAAGCTTACCAGCAAATAAAAGCATTTGGAGATGCCGACCGAGATGTAAGTGTGTTTTCAGGCTCTGGGCGTCTCAAGACTTTGCTGATGGAGTGAAACGGCTCGAAGATGTGGTAAGTCCATGGGTATCTCAATAAATTGTCTGCGCACTAACTTAGTATCTAGTTTGATCAGTATTATCGTGCCCCTCCTTCATCTGCTGCGACGACACATTCTGCTACACCATCCCTCTCACGCCAAGGTTCCTACGGCCAGAGCTGGATGCGCGATGCAATCAAAGCTCGTGTCTCACATGACGCAGCTCGTCAAAGGCCTCGTTGGGAATTGGAGGACTACTTAGCTGCACCACTGGAGGATGTTGAGAATGTAGTCGCGTGGTGGGGTGTAAGCTCATATCCTTAATATTCCGTGTAACTTGAAGCTGACAATTATTTTTTTAAAGCATCACTCGGTTCAGTATCCCACTGTTGCTCGCATCGCAAAAGATTACCTCGCTATTCAGGGGTCTGCGGTAGCATCTGAACGGGCATTCTCAAGTGGCGGCATCACCGGCACCACACGTCACAACTGCTTGCTTCCAGAGACATTCGAGGCACTTCAACTGTTAAAAAGGGCGTACCGTCAAGGCCATGTATCAGCAATGGTGCAGGCTGAGCTTGTTGCTCCTCAAATTTTTATTGTTGAATAGTCTAGCCTACAATTGTTCGTACTTGGAAAATTTTGCTAATTTCATGTTGCGTTCGGCGGTTCGAACTGGTTCGAACTCGAACCCGACCATTGTGAACCCGTTCGAAGTGGTCCGGCCCAGAGTCCACCCTACCTTTGTGAACTTGACCGAGGTTCAGTTCTTGGTCCTCAGTTATCTTGAAAAAACCAGACGGAACTGAACTTCGGCAGCACTACGTTCATCACTCTCAATTTCTCAATGCACTCACAATCTTATCTGACCAAGTGAAACCAACATTCGCGAGTTGATTGTTTTGCGACCACAGTTAAACATGCATTGCCTAAGCTTTCCGGTTTACTAAAATTGGCGGTGGCCGTTCATCCTCTCAAAGGAAAGGATTGTCATGGTGCTCAAGCATCTTCCGACTACTGGTAAGTCCAATCCTCTAAGTTGTGCTTTCTGAAAGTTATATCCATCTTGATCAGTTGTCAGAACGTCTCTATTGAAACGCACTCATTCTCATCAAACATGTAACATATTGTCCGACAGTGAATTTTCCGCGGCCTTTCTCGATTGTTGCCCCAAATCGCTACTTTCCAAAGGATACCACTGATATTGATGTACAATTGGTATATCTTTGATGCATTCTCCAAATGATAGTACACGACTGATCAGTACTTGCGGGACCAGGTTGCTGCCGGCGAAGCTCAGCCTTTATCTAGTACTGTACTCCTAGATATATCTTCGCCCAGGGAACAGATGTAGCGAGGTCTGCATAACCTGACGAGAAAGAGGTACTGTTACACTTGACTAAGAATGATGACAATGACAAGGTTGACAATTAACTTACTGTTATTTACCAACGCCCCTATCGGAAGGGCCACGATGTTGCCATCTGCAAGGACACCTTGCATGCTTACCGTAATCATTGATATCGCCGAAGTCATCCGCGATGAAACAAGGAACATACACGCAGTTGGTGCAAGGATCGAAGTTACGAACACGATGAACGATCCAACAGTAGCAGTCACAAACAATCATGAACACAGCCCAGTTATTATTGCGTGGATCGAGTCTATGATTCCAAATACTGTGCTAGAAATGGTATTGATTGTTGAGAGATGCACCCTACCCCTCCTGCTGCTGCCAGCAAGTATATGGAAGAATTCTTCGCTTTCGTGCGCATCAATGCGGCCATAAGGACTCGGGGAATGGTATAAGATACTTTACCTTCAGCTCTAATAAGATGTCTGAAATGGGGTAAAGAGTAAGAGTGACGAGAGCAATATTGAGTGTCGTAATTGCATTCCTCACCGTTTCTTTACAGCTGAACACCAGCCCTTGTACTTCGTGAGCAAACAGTAGAGCAGGACCAACCAAAGTGATTCGGTGTAAGAGTCACAGAGATTTGAGTGGTGTAGTATGACGGTTAATTAACCATATAGCAGAAAGCCAAGTAACCGGTGGAGCGGAAGAGCAGAATGAGTGCCTTCAAGATGGACTTGACTCAGCGCCAAATGGGGTGATTCCAGGTGAGCAAACGATAGTGTTCAAGTCGGACTCAAGACAACAGGCTGGGAATGCAGTTCATGAAACTTGTCTAGCTCATTTTCGGGGGGCAACTGCGTTTCTCAGAAACCGTGGAGAAAGTCGACATTGGTGTGGAGGACGCGATTTGTAACTCTGCATCGTCGGGCTGAGCAAGAGTACCGTCCCGCTAACCGCATCAGTTCTTCCGAGTCCACCATCGTTGCTCAGAATCAGTCAGCCCAACTGAGCATATTCCGATTCTGCAGCTATGCACCTGGCGATGCGTTAATGATGCCTGAATGGCTAGATGTCTCTACCCAACCTGACAAATCTATCGATCTTAAAAATTGTTCAGCCTGGCTATGAAATACCGTGACACGTCATGAATCGTAGTCCTAAGTACCATTCCAAGCATTTCATACCTAGTATGTAATAAATCACTGCTAGTACGTCTTCTTCAACCTCCGCACTCTTCTCCCCATCCGCGTAGGCAACATTAACTTCAAGTTGCAGATGCATTTCACTGGATGAGAGCTGGCTCACACCCCGGAGTGTAGGTAACAGAAGCAGTACACGACAAGGGCTCTTTCATTTTCCTACAACTCTGGGCGCTCGGTCGTGCCGCAGAAGCAGCCATTCTTGCCAAAGAGAACAATAGTCCCTACGTCAGTTCCTCGCCCATCCGAGTCCCCCTCCCGGGAAGAACAGAAGTGCCACGTGCACTCGCGACGGATAAAATTAAAGAGTACGTTGCCACGCATATCGTTGCCGCAAAAAATGACATTCGAGCTGGCTTCGATGGCGTTAAAAAAGTTCACGGCGCGAACGGCTGCTTGATCGATCAGTTCATATAAGACGTTACCAACCAACGCACAGGGCGTAAGCATCCAGAATCGCGCAAGGTTTGCACTCGAAGTAATAGATACCGTTGTGAAGGTTGTTGGTGCTGAGAGGACGGGGTTCTGAATGAACCCGTGGCCCGTGGGGCGTATACAGCGGTACGTGTATCATGAAATACTACCGATTTGTATTTAGCTGATTTGTAGTGCAGGTATGGCCATGACAGACCACAAACCCCAGTTCTCCCACGTGTTTGAACAGCTGCGTAAACACAAACTTGCATACATCCACATCGTGGAGCTGATGCCTGCCGAAATCACTGCTGAAAAAAATAGCGATTTCCTCCGTGATACCTGGCAAGGGGTTGAAGGCATTTTCATCAGTACAAACGGGTATACCTGGAATAGCGCAATCGAGACGGTAGACAATAAAGGCAGCCTTGTTGGATTCGGGAGGCTGTTTGTGCCAAACGTGAGCCATTTGTCCCGACTTTTTAGTGGCTGACTTGCCACCCTTTCTAAGCCCGATCTGCCATTCCGTCTGCTGAAGGCCATCGCGCTTGAGCGGGGTGACCAAGCAACATGGTACATGCCTGGTAATCTCACACCGGCAGGTTATTCGGATTGGCCCTTTGCGCCGGAAAATGGCCAGGAACAGATAAGCAAATTCTGGCATGGGTCTGTAAGAAATCCGCTCGCCTGCGGACGGAGAAGTAGGGTGAATCCGGCAGGATATGGCGAGACCATAATCCGTTCTCGAATTTCAGAAGTATTGATGCTAGTAGCGCCTGCAGCGGCTGCGTGATCGGTCAAGAGCTATCCACTGATTTTACCGGGTATTACAACGAGCTAAATATAATGCTAGTTTGATGTCAGTGCGTGATGAACAGGAGAAGGAAACAGGCACCCCGGATGTTGTAGCATCACGTAATGGGCTGTAATTGACCGTTTGAAGAGGTTGTTCCGAGTTGGCACTGCAACCTCTGTAACTTAGTCTTGCAGGGTCCCGCAACCTGCAAAGCAGTCCTGCATTCCTTGTTCGACGTTCAACCCTGATTGAAACGCACTCTGTTGATATCATATGGCCACCGATTTCTGGGCCAGTTCGCACTAGTGAGGAGGATCAAAGTCACAAGAGGCATAAGAGGCTTATGGTGGGTATCATAGCAAACGATGGATAGTAGATCGGGCTACCTTGAAGGAGTCTCGTTCAGATGACCTACAATACGTGGACGATCCAGAGTACCTCGATTTCTTTGCGATTTTCTTTGCCAACGGTAAGTTCAACACACCTGCAGAATGTGGAAAGGCATTCAACCCTTCTAGTTATAACGAAACTAGGAAAAAAGCTCAACTTCAGGCAGCGCGTCATCGCAACAGCCATTGTATTTTTTCGAAGATTTTACATCAAAAACTCGTACTGCGAAACCGATCCATTTATTGTTATCGCAGCATGCTGTTACGTGGCTGGGAAGGCGGAGGAGTCGCCCGTGCACATCAAGAATATGGTAGCAGAGGCTCGCCTTTTCTTCAGCCGTACGTTTCACCACCAAACTAATTGCTTGAATTCTGATGTCAAGTTGCACAGAACAGCCGTACGGTGTGAAATATTTTCCTTCTGATAATTCTAAACTCGCCGAGATGGAGTTCTACCTCGTTGCGGACCTCGAATGTGATCTCACTGTTTTCCATCCATATCGCACGTTGCTGTCCATTTGCAAGAAGGAGAGCTCGAACGACTTGCAGACAGAAGCTGGTGAAGTGGGTGTTGGAGTGGACGACGGGCCACGGTATTGGGGAAGTGGAGACGGGCAACTCGAGTTGCCAGATGATGCGTTCCAGCTAGCTTGGTGAGCGAATTTGCAGGAGGAGTGTCTCATAACTGAGTTTAATTGTAGGTCTATCATCAACGACACATATCGCTCGGATCTTTGCTTGCTTTATCCTCCTCATCTGCTCGCCATTACGGCACTCTATCTCGCTGTGGTTTTACACGGTCCAACTAGAGAGCTCCTGCAACAGCAGTCTCATTCAGTTGAAGCGACACCAATCCACAGCTCCCCGAGAAGATCGTCGCGGCAAAGTTCTAGTACATCATTGGGTCACGCAAAGAAACCCTCACAGGACTTTATTGCCTTCTTTGCTGAACTTAACATTTCAATGCCATTAATCGCCACTATTGCACAAGAAATCATTTCAATGTACACACTCTGGGAGCGGTACCTTGAAGATTCCGATCTCGTCGATTCTGCAAAGAGTGCATTCTACGGACATACTCAGGCACAACCGGGAATGAGCCATAGCGGGGTATCTACGCCTGTGGAGAACCTGGACGATGCACAGAGGCCGCATGGTGCCACGCCGACCTTCTTGCTGCAAGTCTTGACAAGGATGAGGGAGAACAGGTTGTCGGATATGGCGCACGCGTCTTCTGGGAGGGCTGTTGCGGTGAATAAGATGTTAGAGCGGACTCAGGCTGCTGGGTGATTAATTGTATTATTCGATACGTTGCGTACGTATGTACGTTTTGTATTCCACCTGATTAGCTAGCACGAACCCTAAGTCTCAGTAACGTCACCTAACGTTTAGTGAAAGCATAATCTGTTTGGTGGCAATAATTTGCTGACTACTGACCTCTCAGCAAGACCTTCGTATTCCGCTCGTTGTCCCTCTGTCGTAATCACTACAGCGCCTACAAATTGATGGACTCGATGATTTTGTCCTTCTTTTCGACGAGTTGCTGTAGTAAAAGTTTTGAATAACTGTTTGCAGGTCTGAGATCTCGTGCAACTGCTGCTGGTGTTCGATGACGGTGTTGAGACTTTGGCCTTTGAGCTCAATTGCATGACGAGGATTGGGGATAGTAGCTCTCGCAAACTGTGGAAGTAGATGAACTATTTTCATTGACCACGCTACCAGTGATTGGCAACTCAGGCCTCAGGCACTACGTAGAGATGTCGTAGATGTGCAGGTACGTGGATCAAATGCACACTGAACTAATTTCCAATCACTGGGCCAATTGATGGTACGCCTGTAAGTTCCCACGCGTGCACACCTTAGCCTGAACACCATTATGTCATCCGCACATCGTTTGCTGAATTTTACCCCTATCCAAATCTTCAATATGTCCCCACCCGATGATCGCAATTGCAATGAAAACATCCTTGGGATTAAAAATCGTCTTCATCTGGACCTGCCTTCTCATTGGCATCAATTACATCTTCAAGGAATTATTCCCTATCCAGACTTGGATTGAAGTGATCATTCCCGCCAGTATGGTAGCAACTTGGCTCTTAGCTATTGTCCTAGTGCGAATTCCAATTACCCGCAGAAGTTGCATAAAGGATGCACGTGTCCTTTCAATACTATGCTGGGTCTTCTGTGGATTGTGGATAGCCCAACGGTGTTATGACAATTTGACCGTGGAGACATGGTCACCAGTAGGTAAATTCGCAGCAGCAACTTCATGAATCCCGACTAATATCGTGCGGCATATCATAGATATTTTAAAACAAATTGCCTTAGTCTTGGGTTCTACATTGGCGTTGGCGCTGGAGTTTATGGTCACGTTGTGTTTCTGGGGGAATTTGAAGTGGAAGCATCCGATCATGACAGTTTGGTATCTGCTCTTGGGCACGCTGGAACAGGCATTTCATGATCTCGTCCCCAGCGAGAATAATCTGGACTTGTTTGCATATACCTCATTGGTAGGTATTTCATTTGGTACTCATAACCAAGCTAACATTACATTTAAGCCCCATGAAGATGCTGATTTGTCGGATCTTTCAGACTCGGAATTTGACGAGAAACCTTACAAACTCGAGGTCTGAATGCTCACAGCACTAGGGACTATCTCTTCTAGACCTGGCTCTTACATATCTTCCTGCATATGTCGTAGGCATCTTAGGTGTACACCTTAATAAAGGCGATTTCAAGTTCTCTATATTGAGTCATCATCAAATACTAATCTAATGCCTTCGTCTCTTGTGGCCTCTACCGTGGCCTCTTGTCTCTCCTTAAAGCGCAACTTCAGTGAAGTAAGAATGTCACGTTGCCCTAGCAAACGACGTCAGGAAACATCGCAATGAATTTGCCGACGACCCACCTTCTAGGTAATGTTTGATCATCAGTTCCACCGCCGGGCGTATGCCAGCGTCATTCTCGTCCGGGAGATCTGGAAGTAAATCGCACTTCTTCTGAACCATTTCCAACAACAGCTGTACTGCTTCTAAATTGTCTTCATACCCTATCTCGTCCGGGGTTTCAGCCACCAATCCCCTCACTTCATTCTAGAGTCCTTCCGCACCGCTTGCAAGACGACCGATCGTTAGAGGACCCACCTAGCTGTGGCGTAATTTTGTCATCCGGGTTTTGTGGGAGCAAGAACCCATATCCGAGGATCAGCTCGTCGTTCGCTTTGAGCCCATAGTTGTTGAAGACTTCTTCGCCAAGAGGTGTCGTGGTATGCGAAATGATGGAAATAGTGGCTGAGTCATCCCTTGCTTCCGTACTTCCTTCCAGATACGACGTGCACTGAATGGATAACTCAAGGAGGTCTGCAGTACAGGAGATCAGGATAGAAGCGCGTATGGAAATGCGTGGGTTGAAAGATACGTCGATGCTCTTGTATATCTGTTCCTGATCTAGTTTGAGGGGCGTACGGGGAGAAAACAAGCACGGGAGATGCTTACCAAATGTATCTTTCAGCCCAATCCGCATTAATGGGGTGGATAAAGGTTCGACATTTATTCCACTCAGTGCTCCAGCTTTCCTGACGATCATGGGTAGCGCAGTAGATGTTAGTTCCTCGGAAAGTCTCGAGTTCAGATGGTGTGAATCGAAGGGACGTTAGCAGTGCGTCCGCAGGTGGAAGACTTTCCAAGCAAGGAGGATGTCGAAGGACATCGGGAATTGGGCTGTAATGTATAATCATCAAATACGCACGCAGAGAGACAAAGCGCCTTGAATTGGGGAAGACCCAGTGTAAGCATATGTAAGTGCAAATTAGCTGCCTTTTTGACCACGACTGCAGGTCAACAAGAGATGATTCGCCAAATAGTACTGTCAGAGCATACAGAGCACACTCCACGTCGATGGCCAGTGAAAATTGACAAGATACAATCGTAGTGTCAGCATCGATAGTGTCTTGCGCAATGACAGAGAGTCCGAATTTGGCTGACGGTGAAAATAAACGGTGGAAGGCACATAAAGTGTCTACGTGTAGATCGAGCGACGAGCACCTTGGACAAAGAGATTAGCGGGTGAATAAAACCGCCATAGGAGGTGAACGTTTGAACGTTGAACGTTGAACTATCGTCTGAGCTCAGCAGCGCTGTTGGGCTCCATTATATTGATATGGTCGACTTGTTAAAGTTGAATTTGATCAACTTGTGCAATCAACGCTGACTCGCCGAGAGCCCGAACGGTCAACCGGCCTTGCCCTTATGTAAGGTTCAGCCACAAAACTGTAGCGCCGTTTCGGCTCTTTCCGAGTCGAAGCTCGTCAAGCACAAACTCCAACACTATGCATATGCATCACTCCTTAATGGTACTTAACCTGTTTTAATGCAATGGAATGACACTATAGCCTGGAGGAGAGCGGGATCGTGTTTGCTGGTGGTGGGCATAAGTCCATTGGTGCGAGGCAGATGTGAGTAAGCATGAACGCGTAGTTCGTAGTAAAACACGGGGAAAGCATGAGTGATCTAACTGTCTACAACTCTCGATTTCACAAGTCCAGCTCTATCTCCGTCGACCTGCCTTTGTGGGTTTACACTGGGAGTTAACTTCAGTCATGCACAGCAACCTCGTGGCCTCCTGTACTCGGACGAACGCCCACTGGCAGTGCCCACTGCCCAGCACTCATCGATGCATCCTTGAACTGTTTCACCCACCACCATCCAGCAAGCTTTCCATCCCTTTCTTCGGGACAATTGACAACTTACTTCAACTCCAACAAATCCACATTTTGGTGTACGTCGTCCCTGAAGATAAATATTGCCCAGATGATTTCTAACTGCACCCAGCTAGTACTCTCATCACGCATATCACAACCTTCGTGGATGAGTGAGGAACAGTGTTGGTTTTTCTCATTCTTGTTCCTCTCTCGCTTTCTGACCTTTTTGATAGTTCTTCCATCGTTTGAAGGAACTTGGGCGAGGCTGTCCCAGGTTGCTGTCAAGGGTGCTCAATATAACTCCCCTGAACGTCATCCCCACCCAAAATGTTTGCAAGGGACCCGGGTGGATCTCCTCAAATACATTCACGGATTCCTGGATGACCAAAAGAAGAATCAACTTATCTGGCTGCATGGCACTGCAGGTGTCGGAAAGTCTGCCGTCGCGTTCACCGTAGCTGAGAGGATGAAAGGTCTAAAAGTGACAGAGGAGACGGATGTCGAAATGCGGCTAGCGGGAACATTCTTTTCTCGCGCAAGCACACTAAACGTTGCACAACTGGATATTTCTTTGCAACGCTTGCCTACCAGCTTGCCAATAATTTTCCAAGCATCCGGCAGGATGTGAACAGAGCGATCCGCAACAATCCTGCTCTACTAAACCCAGGCGTGCCTCTCTGCGACCAGATGAAGGCTCTCTTTCTCCAACCTCTCCGAAAGCTTCAACCTAGGTTGCGCGGGTGTCAGCCTCTGACGTTTGTTGTCGATGCCCTTGATGAATGCACATCCGAACCTGAGCTTACCGATCTCATCCTTTCCCTTGCGCAGGCTCTTCGTGACCCTGATCTTCCCGTGACCCACATTTTGCTCACAAGTCGCTCGGAAACCCATATCTCTGAAGCCTTCAAGAACGAAGAGGTGGGCACGTTGTTGTGCGAAATCCCAGTGAAAACTTCTGGGGAGGGCATTGCTGCCATCATCTCGCTCGACGGCGCCGATCTCGATGCAGATATCTATGTTTTCTTGCAGCATTCATTCGCAAAGCTGACAAAACGCCATCCCGATTTCCCCCAGCCAACGAGGGATGAACTCGCGCAGCTGGCGAGCCGCGCTGGCAGACGTTTCATCGTGGCGTCTACAATGGTGAAGTTTATTATCGACGATGAAGACGAGCATCCCAGCGATCGGTTACAGCTGATGCTCAAGCTGACGAGCGAACTGCTAGCGGGAACGGAGGTATACAAGTTATACGACCGTATCCTCTCCACATGTGCCGACCCCACGCGAGCATACCTGCACTTGTCCATTGTCGCCGCGCTCGCAGACCCTCTTCCCATCTCGCAAATCTCGTCACTTCTTGGGCCTGGTTTGGGCAGGGATGTGCAGACAACGCTGATACAATTACGGTCTGTCATGGACATCCCTACAGACAGTACTCTTCCCGTGAATATCTATCACTCATCCATTCGTGACTACGTTTCCGACCCCTCAAACTGCGGCCTCCTTCAAGTATATGATATCGTATCACCCCACTCCCTACTCGCACATTCGTCTCTCCGCTTGATGACGGAAATTACGGAAAGCACGGCTCTCTTGGATGCGCTCTCAGAACTGGAGAAACAGAGCCAAGCTATGCAACCTGAGGACCCCCATCGATTAAAATTTTCGCTATCCTTTCTTGTTCGGCCACCAGAGCCACTGTCAGTTCTCATCTGTATGCTATGGCTTCGGGGTGTTCGTGCCTCAGATTTACAATATTGGCTGGGGACTGTGGACGGGTGTGCCTGGGTGCAGACCACGAATGGGCGAGATTGGCTGCAGACCAAGGGAGGACGGGACTGGTTGCAGACCGAGGGAGGACAAGACTGGTTGCAGACCAAGGGAGCACGAGACTGGCTACATACGCAGGGAGGACGAGACTGGCTGCAGACCGAGGGTGGACGAGACTGGATGCAGACCGAGGGAGGACAAGATTGGCTGGAGACCCGGGGAGGTCGACACTGGCTGCAGATCAAGGGAGGACGACACTGGCTGCAGACCAAGGGAGGACGACACTGGCTGCAGACCGAGGGAGGACAAGATTGGCTGCAGACCCGGGGAGGGCGATACTGGCTGCAGACCCAAGGAGGACGACACTGGCTGCAGACCCAAGGAGGACGACACTGGCTGCAGACAGAGGGAGGACGACACCGGCCGCAGACAGAGGGAGGGCGAGACCGGCTGCAGACCAAGGAAGGACGACTCTGGCTGCAGACCCAGGGAGGACGAGACTGGCTGCAGACCTGGGAAGGGCGAGATTGGCCGCTGACCGAGGAAGGACAAGAGTGGCTGGAGGCCGAGGGAGGACGACACTGGTTGCAGTCCCAGGGAGGACAATATTGGCTGCAGACCTGGGAAGGACGATGGTGGTTGGAGTTCCAGGGAGGACAAGATTGGCTGCAGACCGAGGGGGGACGACTCTGGCGGGAGACCGAGGGGGGACGAGACTGGCTGCAGACCGAGGGAGGAAGAGACTGGCTGCAGACCCAAGGAGGACGAGACTGGCTGCAGACCGAGGAAGGACAAGAGTGGTTGCAGACTAAGGAAGGGCAACTCTGGCAGGAGATCGAGGGAGGACGAGATTGGCTGCGGACCGAGGGAGGACAAGAGTGGCTGCAGACTGAGGGAAGAGACTGGCTGCAGTCCCAGGGAGGGCGAGACTGGCTGCAGTCCCAGGGAGGACGAGGACGAGACTGGCTCCAGACCGAGGAAGGACGAGAGTGGTGGCAGACCGAGGAAGGACAAGACCGGCTCCAGACCGAGGAAGGACGACACTGGCTCCAGACCAAGGGAGGACGAGACTGGCTCCAGACCTGGAGAGAGCGAGATTGGCTGGAGACTGAGGGAGCACAAGAGTGGCTGGAGGCCGAGGGAGGACGACACTGGTTGCAGTCCCAGGGAGGACAAGATTGGTTAGAGACCTGGGGAGGAGAAGACTGGTTGCAGACAGAGGGAGGACAAAACTGGTTGCAGACCCAGGGAGGACAAACCTGGTTGCAGACCGAGGGAGGAAAAAAGTGGCTGTATATTGGGGGAGGGCCAGACTGGCTGCAGACCCACGGAGGACGAAACTGGCTGCAGACCAAGGGAGGACAAAACTGGTTGCAGGATGAGGGAGGACGAGAATGGCTGCAGACCGGGGGAGGACGAGACTGGCTCCAGACCCAGGGTGCACGAGAGTGGCTCCAGACCGAGGGAGGACAAAACTGGTTGCAGACTGAGGGGGGACGAGACTGGCTCTGGACTGAGGGAGGACGAGACTGGCTTCAGACCCTGGGCGGGCGAAACTGGCTTCAGACCCTGGGCGGGCAAAACTGGCTCCAGACGCCCCATGGCCAAGCGTGGCAATCCACTCCTGCGGGGTCCGTATGGGCGACTATGGAAGAATTCTCCGATACGTTGGAAGCAATCAGCGACTATATTATTGTCCCAAATTTGGCTTTACTGCCAACCTTCAAAGTAGTCCAGCACCTCAAAAGCTTACCGGATTTCTTGATGTTTCCGATGTTCTTGGCATTGATACCCCAAGATCATCTTACCTCTGCATCGCCAGAAGTTCCTGACAGGGAGATCATCCGTGCTATGAATCTCTTTACAGCTTTTGCAAACGAGGCACAGAAACGAAGTCAATCATCTTCCGACGCTCTCAAGTATGCATGTCAAAACTGGGTTGTTCACCTGTCGCGTGCTCCAAATCCATGGGATGACACTCTGAACCATATATTCCAGGCTTTCTGGAATCGTCACCCTCCTTTCCTGGCTCGAACGGCAGTGGTGTTTGAAGGGACTGCGTTCTTGTCTTGATATTTTATCCGAGGGACAGAAACTTGCAGAGGTTATTGCCTCGCTTCAGGTTTGAATTTTTTTTTTTCATTTTGTGAAACCTTTCTAATTCTCTCTCATCCTTAGTTTGAACCTTCAACGCAAAGCCTAATGAATGATTGTCAGCCATCGGTCCCAATTCCCAGCAGTCAACAACGGAAGCTTCGGCCACCCTTCACATCCAGAAAGCGAACTTTGGATGAGTTTCCGGTCAATAGCAACAGTACACTCGAATCGGACACCTCTAATAGCCCATCAAAACGTCGGAAATGAATCAAACAGTGTTTGCTACGCAAGACTGGCAGGAGCACCAGTAGGACGCCAGATAACACCCAGTTCACCGCTTGTTATCGAAGATGTTGTCTCTCTAGCTAAGCATCTGCCAGCGTCATGATCAGTACTTAATTTGTGACTATTTAGTCAAGGTCACTTTTTTTTGCATTCTGCGGCGATGACCTTGTCGCTATTATATCAGCTTTATGACGTCACTCCATGTTTGATGAGTCAGTGGATATAGTCTGTTTGGTTGTCACGATTTTGAATGGCTCATTGCGTCTGTGTACAGTGCCACGCCGAGTCTTGACGAGGATGAGGGAGAACAGGCTGGGTGTATGCATACCTTGCGTTGTATCTGTATCCGAAGCTACATCATCGTCCTTCCCCGAGGTCAGCGACTCATCTTGATCACATGGAAAGCACCTATAAGTCATCATAGAATTTGAGTTTAATTCAGTTGCGTAGAATATATAGATCACAACGGTGTAGGTCAAATTCCGTCTGAACCTGACATCTTCATCCACAACCCCTAAGTCTGTTTACTCAAAGCAACCTCTAATGCAAGGAATGACTCATCTCACTACTAGTACTTCTTTGAGAGAAGGAATAAGGGCAACGTATTCCGCTCGCTGGTGATCTTTTATCGACTCTTCGAAGCCAAACGTCAGGCTCTCCAGGGGACACTTTGACCGCGTCAAAAACGCCTTGAATTCCTCATGAGGCCATGGGTATATACCGCGAGTTTCGAGAACGCGCAAATTGGGAAGTGAGGGAGTATCGAATAGGTGAAGATGCTCTGTGTCACCGTCATAAACATTGTCGGAATCGATCCGTAAGAATTGGAGTCGGGTGTGCGTGAATGGCGCTAAGGCCTCCGTGGCGATAAAAGATGTTAATATTGTCAAGGAGAGGAGACTGGGGCATAAACGGAGCAATTGGGGGAATGCATTTGGTTCATCTAGCTCGATCTGGATATCTGTGAGGCGGGCCCAGGTGGGATTGAAGGTAGAGGCGTACTCCATGTTGAAGAACGGCCCTATTACCGTGAAACTGCGTAAAGTGCATGGTGGTTGCGAGATAGATTGGACAAAGCGAGCCTCAGAATTAGAAGAACACAAATATACGGTCAACTCCTCAAGTGCGAGGAAGTCTGATACCATAAATTCAGGTTGGAAGCCGTTCGTGTAAAAATGAAGAGACAGAGATGAGACTTGATTTATGTGGGGCTGAAGAAGACTTCGTAGCTCGGTCCAGTCATTTTTGTGACACTGGAGTTCCAACGAGAGCGGACGCCCTCGTGATCGCTTGAGCCATGTCTCATAACAGAAAGCTGCCCGCTGCCAGTCCGTGCCCACATATAGTTCTTGCCACAAACTAGGCATATCCACAGCAACCTCCCTCCATCGTCGACATATTTTTGTCAGTAGCGTAGGACCTGCCTCTAACGCGGGCGACAAGCGGTACCCAATCGGGAGACAGTGAACAAAAATCTGGGATAGGATTTCGGCTGGCAAGCGCCAGAGAGCTGATACAAGTCGCTTGTGCGAATTCATGGACTGAGTGATCTTGTCCTTCTTCGCGACTAGTTGCTGGTGAATATGGTAGATACCATCTATGACTGTTTCAAAACGTGAGATTTCGTGGGATACTGCATCCAATTGCTGCTGGCGTTTGGTAATGATGGCACTGATGTTCTGGTAATCGAGCTTGAAGGCAGAGTAGTTCGTATTGCTAACAGGATACTGGGTTTCGAGGTCTGGTATCTGGTCATTGTGAATCAATGTCATCAATACATGTATTAAACTCAATTGACATACGATTACTTGTGAATGAGCGAGCTGAAGTAAATTGTTTATTATCATATGCAGACGAGTGCCTGTGAACTTGAAACTGGGTGCTTACCGTGTTTTGCAGGGCACCAATGATGTCCGAAACTGAGGAAAAATTCGCTTTCGAGTTGGCTGTCATGGCATCAATCGTGTCTGCATGTTGTCGTCGGTCGTCTATTTACGCAAAGGACATTGTGCTTGAGGTCCCCGACTCCCACGATAGTGGAAGAAAAGCGTTCTTTCGTTCATGTCATCATGATAATTATGTAAATTTCGTTTCACCTAGAAACTCACGATCACCTCAGCCTCACCCTCTGATAACACTAGCTCTACACACTTGCTAGCTGGTCAAACACCGAACGTCCTGACCCTTAGCCTGTAAATGGCAACGGTACAAAATGCCATATTCTTGTTGTGAAACAGGCCTGCTTTTGTATGAATATGGCCTGGTGATCGTCCTACAAATAGTGCTGCCCAGCCACTAGTATGCCTCGCGGCCCACCACGAGGTTGGATGGCCAAAGCGGATGGGCTCAGGGAATCCGGACGGTCTCGTAAGTGTTGGTTATTACCATCAAAACTGACGTATAACGTTTGCAAGGCAGCTTCATACTCTTCCGAGTCATAGGCTCTCAGAAGGCTAATTGAGCAGCAATTGAACTGTAACCCAATCATCGTTGAGGAGACTCGCAAAATGCAGTTGCAGGTGAGTTCCACGTCCAGATCTACTCGTCACGAATTCAGGCTTGACCGAGGCCCAGAGCATCATCTACCCCAAGTCACCGGCCATCGTTACTTTCTTGCTACTAACGAGCCTCCCACTCGTCGATCCCACCTGGGTGGTACGGTCTCTCTGCGCAACTCAGCTTGGGAGGCGCCTACTCCGAGGGGGCTCTAGCAGGACCTTCGTGGATAGTCTTTTCCAAAGACTCTATCACGCATTCTCCTCTACTTGTCTTCGTGTCCGCCTCTTATTTCCATTCCCCGCACGTTCACGATGCGGAACATTCCCCACGCTAGAAGCGGAAGCGAAATATTGGTGCATTGCGGCTCGTTACCGACGTCACCTTGCACAGTCTAGTGCCCGTCGGCCGCCGCATGAGACGTCTGAGATACCTCTCGTGACGTATTATACCCCACGTCTTCTGCCTCAATACCGCGATGTACGACACCCCGACGATGGAAGCGGTGAATTTTGCATATCAGCCAAAACGTTTTGCAAGTGGCATAGGATGGTATTTCGGGACCGGTAAGTCCTTCATCTGACACTGCTGCTCAGAAGAAGTGACGCCTGCTTGGTGTTTGGGATTGAAGCATCACCCGACTCATGCCCAAGCAGCTATACGCATGAAGTATCACTCTCACAGAGACCTGAGAGAAATGCAGCGGATTGCGCGACTTCTGCCAAACGAACAAGTATTACGCCGGCCGTGGTCGCCAAAATACAGCAAACTTTGGAAGCGATGGCTGGACAACAAGGGTCCGGATGTAGTTATCGTGTTTGAGTGATGTACTTTTGATGCGACGGCAATTGCTGTAATGCTGGCTGCATCTGATAGATGTAGTGTACTTTTGTTTGTATACCTCACATTTGGGCTTTTCGCATGAGATTTCTCCTCACCCTCCTACGCTCGCCACCCAAGCCTTCACTCTTACCCCATTGCAAATATGGCACACGACCCTTCTCTACACCCGCAACCCCTTCATTTGCATCTGTAAAATCGAGCATTCCCCAGATAGGCAGCTCCAGCTCGCCCTTGACGATTACCCGACAGCGCGCAAGGATAGCGGGCGGAACCGGGGTGAGGATATGCATGTGCGATGAACTAGGCGAGATGGCGCGAATAAGGGCAAGGCCATGGCAAGTGGAGGTTGAGGGTGCAGGCGGATGCCTGGCTTGGGCGTATGGCAATTCCCGGGCACCAGAGGGGTCCAGATACACTGGATCTTCGGTTCCAGGCTCGCATTCCACAAGGCCAACGATCGCGCCGTTTAAGACGTTGGAGATCTCCGAGGGAATCACGTCCTCGTATCCTGCACCGATCAGGATGACCTGGTCAAATGCCTGGCTCCAGTCCACCTCATACGGATACCGGGCACAGAGAGGATGAGAAGTCTCCCATTTGGTTGCTGTCATTTGACGAAGTGGAGCGGATGGAGACGGAAATGACGCCGATGTAATAGATGGAAAGATAGCATGGAAATAAGACAAGATGTTCAAGTTGCGCTGGTCGACGGCGTTAAAATGTGTATTTGTTAAATGTGGTGATATTGCTTCGAGGGTATATTGGAACGCCTTGCTCGGCGCAGACTGGTTGTAAAGAGTGTCATAGGTTGGCGGAGCAGTTGGCCAACCTTTCTCTTCTGGACCGATAATCTCAAATACATGTGTAGGCTCGGCAAGTTCCTCGATCTTGGCATTCAGGTCAGCACCAAGACCCTTCGTCCACCCCATTGTATTGATCACCAGGGGTGTAATGTCAGTTACCCGCGTGTCAATCGACTCGTCATCGGGCATGGAAGTTTGCACCTCGAGCTTGTACGTTTCGAGGAGCGCTTGAACGGCCGCAAGATAGTGTGCCGGACTGCACCGTGGTGAAGTTGCTCCAACGTAGTGCGCTCGGTATGGAAGACTAGGGTGTGTAAACGGCGGACCTAAGATGCAACGATATTTCAAGGGCTCCACCAGGTTGATGTAGTGATTACTCACCAAATACCGGGTTGTCGATGACGTTTAAGGCGACCAAACCTCCAGGTGTAAATTCGGATTGCCCCACGTCGCATTCGAGATATGCAACGCGCTGAAATCTATAAAGCACCGTCAGCAGTATTTATATATATTGAACTCCAAACATACCTCGCCAGAAGCCTGTTCAAGAGCGTCCGAGCAAATGTGCTCTTTCCGGACTTTTTCGGACCCTTGACAACATACACCGAGAGAGGTATGGGATCCGCTGAAGATGGTGGAGTCTCTGCAGCGCTCAAGGCAATACTCCATGATTCTGGCAGTACGAACGGTAGCACGTCCCTGGTGCTGTGCGTCACCTGTATGACAGGACAAATGAGACTTTGGATGCATTCAAGAACAGCACACGTACCAAGCTTACGCCAGGCCGTATAAGCTCTGCCGAGCTCCGCTGCCACCGTGAAGGTTCAAAAACTCCATCAAAGACGCGACATATACGTCCGAGACCTTCCACGCCTGTATCGAGCGATTGAATCGCTACTACAGCTCCACCGTGATTATGTCTGATGCGAGGAGGAAGGGAATATATGTTCAAGTCGGCATGTACGTCCGATGAGGCGCATCGTAAGATGGGAATCGGAGCAGAACGAGGAACGAACACATGGTGAGCTACTTTCGAGGCAGACAGCGTTACACCGAGTATGGAAACAGACCCCTTCAAAACAGTAAGAGCGTATGTCCCTAGAAGCGCGAGTGTCTCCTCCCGGTCGATGGAAAGCACTGAAGTCTCGCTTTGCAAGCCCGTGGCATTGGCTTCATCGGCAGAGAGCTCGTAAACGTTAAGATCACGAGTGGGTCTGAACGTGGACAGTTGGGAAGGCTCAGATCTCGAAGGCTGAGGGTATAATGATAATTCAATGGAAACAAGTGGATTTTGTGTTTCCTCAGCTTCTGAGTCGTCAGATGAATCCAAGGCCAGCTTCGCTTGAACATCTGGCTCTGAATCTGAGCTTGACTCCAACATGATTACATCCCCTCCTCCTTCAACCATGTTCTTCGACTCGAAATACCGAGCGGTGGCTGACACTCGCCCTGGACGTATTTTTGCTTTCTTGCTATTCCGTGATGGCTTTCCATTGACAGAACTAGATTTGCGTTTCGAGGGAGGATTTGGACGCTTTGGCTCGGGATTGGGGTCCGGGGATGATGTTGAAGGTGTCGGTAGTGGTGAGGGCTGCTTAGAGCTGGAAGGCTGAGATGACTCCAAGGCAGCTTGTGCTGCCCTTCGCACTGCGATTGCACTGAGCATTGTTTCTAGTATCTACATCTTCCAACAAAAACTCTGCGCCAACAACCATGTCCTAATCCGGCCAAGCGCCAATTGCCAATTTGCTACTTTTTCACCCCGTGAGAATTAATAGCTATTAACAACATCCCAGCCCCAACCCCCTGGCATGCTTTGTGTCCATCGAACTAGTCTTGACTCTTTTATTTCATTTTGCGTTGGCAAATGACTGCTAATCCTATGTGATTCTACCGCCAATGCATGATGTTCTTCGGCTCATACTACAGACGTACTTGACTAGTCTTAGCCAAGTGGTAAGCGTGACAGGGCGAAAATCTGTTGCAGGTTTGTCAAAAACCTGCTCAAACAATCTTTTTCAATTTATCACGCCTTGGGCATTCACTAGGCACTGGCTCACCCGTTAGAATCCCAGTGACTGCCTTTTGAAAAGACAAGAGGTTTTAGCTTAAATTTAATGTCTCTCGTTCGTCACTAGTGCTCTCATTAGGGACATTTGCAATGGCGAACACAGATTAGGTGAGCTGCGTGTCGAGATTAAATTGATCAGTGCGGAATAGAGCGCAGACAGCGAAATTGGTTCAAGTTGTAGACATCTACAACAGGAATACCGTGAGTTAGGGGTTAGAAGAATGATACGGACGTACATAGGGTCTTGACTAACGGGTCTAAGTGTGGTGCTTCGTCCACTACGGAACATCATGCCACCACGTCTGCTAGCACTGAACCAGCACTACTATCACTTTTTCCCGACAAATGTATCTGGCAACCTGAGCCAACTAACGCACCTCACAAGCCAGATGTATATACAGATTCCACTTCGCTGCATAGCTGGAACTACTCCCCAACTACTCCAACCGTCCAGGTTTCTCTTTAGAATGCATCCGCAATGTTTCTTGAATTTGCATCCCAGGCCTTGATGATGATAAGTACTAAGTCTTCGACAGCAACCATCACTAACCTATTAATGTGATCACGGTGTTGTACAATCACCGCTGAATATTTGGATCTTGAAGGCGCCTTGAGTGTGTGGCGCCCTGTTAACATTCCAAAGAATTTTCCGCCTGCGTCGGCAGAAGCGCCTTGCTTGACCTAATGTTAGGTTGGTGCTCGTGTTTGTTTCGAACTCAGCATTGCAATTCTAAACATTATAGATCGATCGATGTGTAGAAGGGTAATGCATTAATGATTTGGGGCGCTGGTGTTGGGGAATTTCTACTGACTCTAGCGCTACTCACCAATTATAGAGCCGACAAGGTAGATCTTTCTATTACGTTCCTACGTGATACCTAGTTTTTTGCCACAGCTTGGCAGTCGAATGGTATCTGAGGGTCTGATAGTTCCTTGAGCAACGTTTCGACCTGATGGCATGTCGCGCAATCTCAGGAAGCGGAAGTTCCCGTTTCGTACATGTCGACCTAGAATTCCTGGACCTATGGAAAGCCAGACAACCGCGCTCAATTTTTCTCGTGCATGCTTCTCCCTCATCGAGAACAAGATCATCAATTATTTTAAAAATTGTATTTAAAGCAAGTTCTGAAACGCTCTAAAACGGTTCTGAAACGTTCTGAAAGTTGTTTTATAAATCGCTTGAAAAGCTTATTTTAGCTCAAAACACTTAGCGCACTTCAATCTTTCATCACATAATTTGAAGGCTTCCTGTAAGGATAACGCCCGCCGCCGGCCCGGGTCTTCGTTTCTCATTTTGAGGGACTCACCGCACATCAATCATGTATTATGAACCAGGCTGTATCCCATCAACTGGCACATGCTGCAAATTGAGTGCGATGTGTCTTGTATCGGATTCCACACTTTACCCGGTATATATGCCTTCGCCATGCGTCTACAAATTTGCCTCTCACCCACACCCCATTCTCTACCAATACTATGATCATAGTCTCAAATGAACCCACTTGGTGGTCGGCCATCAATGCATATCGTTTTTCCAGCTATTTTTCAGGTTCGTAGAGAGCAGTCGGATGTTGAAGCTGGTGTCTTAATCTAACCTTGGCTGCGGTTTTCGCAGTTGCCGCCTTTGTTGCACTGACGTATGATTGGGGTGAGCATGATAATATAGAGTACTGCTGATATCTTACAAGTATTTTCAGCACTTACGTTTGCTCAAGAGGTATGTCAATACTATGACTAGAGTGGCCATCTCGCTAAGAATAGTTTTATAGGTCGAATTGGTCTGGGTGAGTGGAGTCTCATGGCAGAGGGACAGCCATGAAAATACATTTAATTCTAGAGGCAACGCTGGTCCCTAATGACAGTTCTGTATCTCGGTGTACGTACCTTGTTTGTCATGGTTGTCATCTCGTGCTGACTTGAAAGTATCCTAGGTGCGCTATTTTGGGATCTTATTGGCTGCGTATGTTCGGAGGACTAAATAATCGGTGTTGTGCTAATCGTCTATCTCTTATAATCAGCCTGAACATAGTGGGTATGTCTCCTTAGTACATAATTCA
The DNA here is from genome assembly GCF_016647625.1 of Suillus subalutaceus. NCBI lineage: Eukaryota > Fungi > Basidiomycota > Agaricomycetes > Boletales > Suillaceae > Suillus > Suillus subalutaceus. Next base: position 29,843 of record NW_024540404.1, read on the forward strand.
CTATCTTCACTTCTTCTGACCGATGGCATACCGCAGACAGTGTTCCGACCATCTCGCAGACAGATACAGTGAGTCTTCCGCACACATGACTGCTATTCCTCTCTAATTAACCGTGGTGCCCTGTAGGAGTGAGTACGCTTCTTTATTAACTTTTTGGTTCACTAATGACTGCTACGCTATACTGCCATAGATGTGAGTTTGTTTGGAGTGTGTGCTACCCGACTCTCACTCATTGAATTCCTCAGGCTTGATCATGTACGTTGTATTCAATTGGACGAATATTGTGGTATTTGCAATGCTGTGGGGTGAGCTTGGCAATTACGAGAACTCAGTGATATTGACTTGACTGAAACATGCTGCAAGTCATCATCATCACTCGATTGCATGCCATGTATCAACGATCCAGAAAGATCCTGATATTTCTCATTGTCACCTTCCTGGCTGTCAGCATTTTGGACGGAGTGGTCACCGTAATGATGACGATGCACACTTCAAGGGGTATGTTCGACTGTGGATGACACAAAATATGCCTCTCATTGATGAATACTAGAGGAACTCATTCTCTCCGGTACCTATCAATGCTCGTTTGACAATGCAGAAGATACCAAACTTCTGGTTTCCATTACTTGGATACTCTCCGTTGTGTGGGAGGTCCTCACACTGTGTCTAGCAGTCTAGATTGCGGTAAAACACTTCCGTGAACTGCGACAACATTCGGCAGGAGGGATTATCGGGGACTGTTTCATGGTGTTAATCAAAACTCACATGCTTTACTTTGCGAGGTGAGCTCATATTGTGATTATTGTTCCCTTTTTTCCACTGAAGGGTCGGACATGGTAGCTTTGTTGCTGTTTCTTGCTTCGTGTTCATTTTTATGTTCTCTCCAACATTCTCAATGGTATGTCGATCTTTTGCTTACCTCTGCATGCGACTACGGTTCATCATTTCTATAGAATCAATTTTCCCTAGAAGCTCAGGTTTTCGATGGCTTGCTTCAGATTTTGGAGGTCGTGCAGATGTATGTGCTAGGACCCCGCCTGATCCTTAGTATTCGAGAATATCACGCTAAGCTCGTGGCCGGTTCCGACGCAGCAACCGGCATGACCTCAATCGCTTTCCAAGAGCGTGTGCATATATCGACTGGCAGTAGTGTGTAATGCTCGGTGAAGTTGTCTAGTGCTCTGCAAGGAGCAGGGGGATTTACTTTTATTTATTCCTACTTTTGTGATGGTATTAATTAAATTATTTCATGTTCCGGAGTAGATTTCAAGGAGACATAGGCCTGTGTAAAGTTTTCGTCGTAGTATTTAGTTAAGTGATGTGCTATGTGGGCGATGTGATGGGAGACCAGCCCGGCAGTGACATAGTCAATATCACTCTTGAAGAGGCGAACATCGAGAGCGTGTTGACGAAGGGCTTTGGTTGCAGAAGAGCAATTGTCTTTGGAATGGCGATGCGGTGCTTATTGGTAGGTTGTGAAATACCATATGTTACAAGGTTTTCATACAAGGCAAATTACCACAATCTGTTTCTCTTGGACTGCGCAGGTTCGAAACCTGCCGACAAGGTTTTTTTATCTCTCTTGGAACACACCTTGGTATTCACTCACAATTCACTCATGTCGTCAGAAGTTCATCTGACTGGTCTTAGCTAAGTGGTTACCAGGACAGAATCGAAATCTGTTCCTCTTGGATTGTGCAGGTTCGAAACTTGCCGATGGACAGGTTTTTTGTCTACCGGAACATGTCTTGAAGATTAGCTCATGGATGGTTTCCTCATAGCTTCACCTCAACTTCGTCCTGGCCAAAGTGTTTATCACAACAGAATCTAAATCTGTCTCTTGGACTTGCCAGCAGGTTCGAAACCTGCCTTGAAAATTCGCTCATGAATGGTTTCCACAACAGAATCCAAATCTGTTGAAACTACCGACGACAAGGTATTTTTTCCTTGTCAGAACACACTTTGACATTCACCCATGGATGGTTTCGTCGGTTGTTCACCTTAACTGGTCTTAGCCAAGTGGTCACCGCAACAGAATCAAAATCTGTTTCTCTTTCACTGTGCAGGTTCGAAACCTGCTGAATCATAGGTCTTTTTCTATCAGAATACACCTTGACATTGACTCATGAATGGTTTCCTCCGAGGTCCATCTAACTGTTCTTAGCCAAGTGGTTACCGCAACAGAGTCGAAATCTGTTTCTCTTGGAGTTGGCTCGAAACCTGCTAACCACATTTTTTGCGGTGTATCAAGATCTTCGGAGGTCCACCTTAACTAGACCTAGACATTGCACCGAAACCTCTTTTTTATGTGATAGTCTGTCCATGAAAAGAATTTTTACTTTCACGCCCCGCGATGGCTTCAGCTTGTCCTTGGAAAGTTTTCCAGTTATCCATAGCTTATGGGTGTTTGAGAAGTTGATTGTTACGACCACAGTTAAACATGCATTGCCTAAGCTTTCCGGTTCAGTAAAATTGGCGGTGGCCGTTCATCCTCTCAAAGGAAAGGATTGTCACGGTGCTCAAGCATCTTCCGACTACTGTAAGTCCAATCCTCTCAATCATGCTTTCTGAAAGTTATATCCATATTCTCATCACACATGTAGCATATTGTCTGACAGTGAATTTTCCGCGACCTTTATCGATTGTTGCCCCGAATCGCTACTTTCCAAAGGATACCGCTAATGATGTACAACTAGTATACCTTTGATACATTCTCCAAATGATAGTACTCGACATCAGTACTTGCGGGACATGGTTGCTGTCGGCGAAGCTCAGCTTTTATGATCTAGTACTGTACTACTAGACATATCTCCGCCCAGGGAACAGAAGCAGCGAAGTCTGCGTTATGACTAGCACAACTCTGGTCTGCATAGCTTGACGAGAGAGAAATAGTGTTGCACTTGACCAAGAATGATGACAATGATAAGGTTGACACTGACCAACTTACTTATAGACACTGTTATTTACCACCGCACCGACCGGAAGGGCTACAATGTCACTGTCTGCAAGGAAGCTTTGCATTCCTACTGCAATCGTTGATATTACCGAAGTCATCCGCGACGAAACAAGGAACATACATTCAGTTGGTGCAATAATCGAAGTTACGAGCACGATGAGCGATCCAACTTGACAGTAGCAGTCACGAACAATCATGAACATCGCCCAGTTATTATTGCGTGGATCGAGCCTATGATTCCAAACACTGGGCTAGAAATGGTATTGATTGTTGAGAGAGGCACCCCATCCCTCCTGCTGCCAGGAAGTATATGGAAGAATTCTTCGTTCTTGTGGGCACCAGCGCGGCCATAAGGACTCGGGGAATGGTATAGAATACTTCACCTTCAGCTCTAATAAGATATCGGAAATGGGGTAAAGAACAAGAGTGACGAGAGCAATATTGAGCGTCGTAATTGCACTCTTGACCGTTTATTTACAGCCGAACACCAGCCCTTTGTACTTCGTGAGCAAACAGTAGAGCAGGACCAACCAAAGTGATTCGGCGTAATTGAGTGCTGTCCCAGAGATTTGAGCGATGTAGTATGACGGTTAACCATATAGCAGAAAGCCAAGTAACCAGTGGAGCGGAAGAGCAGAATAAGTGCCTTCAAGATGGACTTGACTCGGCGCCAAATGGGGTGATCCCGGGTGAGCAAACGATGGTGTTCAAGTCGGACTCAAGACAACTGGGGATGCAATTCATGAAACTTGTCTAGCTCGCTTTCGGGGGAAACTGCGTCCCTCAGAAACCGTGGAGAAAGTCGACATTGGTGTGGAGGATGCGACTTGTAACTCTGCATCACTTGAAGGGCTGAGAGTATGGGAAGGGTCCAAGAGTGTGAGTGTAGCGCAAATCAAGTCAAAAAACGCCTGTGGAGCAACTTATACGATAAGGACGTTGCGGCCGCATCCCTTATTTCTCAAGGAACAAGTAATTGTTACATGCATGTGCGGTATGACGTGATTGCACACACGGACTCAGCATCTGGATGCCGACCGCGACTCAACACCGTTGCTGGTTGCTAGATGGAACCACAAAACAGCTGAGTTAAGGCTGAAAGAAATTGATGTGATCATCTCAATCTGATAGGAACTAACACATGCCTTATGATACACCCTGTGCTCTCAGCGACTTCTTGTATTTCAGTGATTCTACGACCCATCATGAACGTTTGAACCTTGGAGAGCTGGAATTGGCATGAGCTTCAAGTTCGTCTCGTAAATCCCGCAGCCGATGACAACTTGAAGTATCAGTGGGCTTACCACCGTGATGAGCTAGGCTTGTAACAACAGTCACGATCAGCTTTCAACAGCTACTAGTATATAGGAATACTTGGTAAAAATAGCTGCTGGTGATCAGCACTACTGTACTGGCTGACCAGCGAGACGTTGAGTACACTAGGCTGCGTAGTGACTAGTACTAGTAGTATGATGGTACCGGTTATTCAATAACTTACCTTGGTCGGACTAATAATATAGAGCAGCTGGGAATAGAAAACTTGCACAGCCACTAAAGCAGTTCAACGCCATCAACGTTTGCCAGGACAACGCTGAACACCATTGACGTTGAACACCATCGTTATTGACATTCCTTCGTCGCCTGCAAAACTTGTTTTTACCTGCGCACAGACCGTCTTTCATTTCTCATGTCAATGTTTTTACAGCTTTCTTTGATTGTACTCTTATAGACCATCCTCTCAGGCCAATATTTCGTTAAATAATCACGTACAACATGCAAACACAAGACCACCAGCGACGTTCACCAAAGCGTCAGGACACTTTCGACCTTCGTGACCAAATTATGGCCGACGACCACACAGCATCTGCACATATGCATGCTCATGCAGATGCAACCAATGCTTATGCGGGCGCTTCTGACGAGGAGCATTCCGTTCTGGAGGATGATTCTGATGGTGAAGAGCGCGATATAGAGTATATGGACGAAGACGACGACCGTTCGTCTTCACTTTCTATTCCAAATGAATCTATCGACTTCGATTTGGTCTACTCGCTGCATAGCTTCGCTGCGACCGTCGAAGGTCAAGCCAGTGTCGTAAAAGGCGATAGCTTGTTCCTTATGGACGACAGTAACAGTTATTGGTGGCTTGTCCGCGTGCTCAAGACACAGGACGTCGGATATATTCCCGCAGAGAATATCGAGACGCCCTTTGAGCGTCTGGCCAGGTTGAACAAGCACAGGAATGTGGACGTGAGTCCCGCATCATCCAACAATTTCAAACTCGTGACTTTCATTCTCAGCTTGCACATGCGACCCCACAAGAACTCCAAGAAGGCGTCGAGCACGTGCGGAATAACCTTTCTTCTCGCGCTGGCTCGCACCACTCCCCTTCTCCTACCCCTGGTTTCCCACCCACAGGTGCTGGGCAGGGCAAAGGTGTCACGTTTACAACTGCACGGTCCGTGCACCGATATCCCCCTGCTGTCTGGCATGAGGAAGAGGAAGAAGAAGAGGACATAGAGTGGGATGATGGCGCATATGAAGAAGAAGACCCAGACCTTGCAGAAGAAATGCTTGTTCGACAGCGACAAGGCCAGACGGACCGTGACGAGCAGCAGGATTCTATGGGCATGCAGATGGAGCCGGACGATGGTATGAGCTGGGATGATAGCGTTGCAGAAGACATGCAAGCACAAAACGCGCAGAAGAGGATAGAGCAACAGATGCTTGTGACGCCTGATGCTTTGCGACCTAGTGGCACACCCGAGAGACAACAGTCACAGATCCAGGTGCAACAGCAGCCAGAGATAATAATCACTGAACAGAGGCAGCAGCAGGAGGAGCAACAGGCACTTGCTCAACAAGCTTTACGCCATCAATCTTCACGCGATCGTATCACTGTTGATGTCCGTTCGTCTTCACCGTCCTCATCTAGTAAGAGCATTGATCCCGCGGAAGTAACCGAGACAAGAAAACTCTCCGTGACGCCTTCAATTGCTCGTGATGAGCCAGTCAAACAAGCTCCAGCATCGAGCGGCCCCCTTCTTCCGAGCGCAATCATGCAGAAGCAGGAGATCGAGCGGCAACGCACCCGCGAAGAAATTGAAGTTCTTGAAGAAGCCTCGAAAAAGAAGCTCAAGAATAAAGACAAACCTCTACAGCCCGTCTCGAACACCCCAGTCCAGAAGCCTGTGCAGACATCTGGTAAACTTCGCAAAGAGCAACGCGACACCACAGATGATGAAGCAAAGGAGAAAAAGGAGAAAAAGAAAGGAGGCGTGTTCGGGCTCTTTGGCCGCAAGAAGGATAAAGGGAAAGATAAAAATTCCGTCGAGACCGCTTCCAATGAAACCCGCGAGTCTCAAGAATCAGGGCGGTCCTCCAGCAACCTTCACGGACCCGCACCTGAAGCTCCAATGTCTCCTGTCACTGCATCAGCCATGCAACAACAACAGCAAGTTCTTCGCACGTCAAACGAATCGAGGACGCCAACGAGACTTCAGTCACAGCAGACGCCTCAGACACCGCCACAACAAGTACAGGCTCAGGTATCGCAGCATGCGTCACAGCTACGCCAGCGCGATCAGCAACAACAGGCACTGTATCAGCAATATCTCAATCGTTCGCCGTCATCGCCACCGGAAGCCCCTTCATACGGGTTACAATCGGCTTCCGCTGTGTTGTCAAACTCGAGTTCGTATAGTACTTCTACTAGCTCTCCCGCTGGGCTTGGGCTGGGCTTGCCCTCCTCTAGACCACGACCAGGCTCCATCGTTCTTTCGCCCACTGCTGACGGACAAGGCGTTGGCGTACCTGAGCTCAGCGTCATCCGTGTGTTTGCAGGCAAATACTTGCAGACCGAGGCGACTTTCAAGACTGTTCTTCTCAATACATCTACTACTTCAGCCGACCTCGTTCGTCAAGCTATTCAACGCTTCCGTCTCCCCGCTGGCGAGGACGGAGCAGACTACTACCTCACTATCAAAGAGGTTGAGGGTTCATCTGCGGTTCTGCTCCCGGAAGAAAAGCCTCTTGGAGTCTTCGAGTCGCTCGTGGAGGCTGCTATGGAATTACCAAAAGTCAAGCGGAGCAGTGTGGGCAGTATCAGTTCCATCTCAAGTAACCTCTCCATGCATCCCGCTATCAAGAAGTTATCCATGAACGACTTCAGCGACGACTCCGTTGTCAAATTCTACCTCAATAGACGTCGTGATGATGCAGATGACAGCGCCACGACAGAAGAAGGCGACGAGACAGTGCAGGCTGATACGTCTCACGACGTAGCCGAGGGTCTAAACGCCTCGGCGAGCGGTGTCAACGTCACTCCTGATCGTTTCAGCTCTCCTTCGTACCGCTTCACATTGCAGCTTGTTATCCACCCCGAGGACCTGCCCGATGATATGGTCTTCGACCCAGTCACCGAAGCCATCGTATTCAAGAACACGCTGCGTGATAGAACCCATTCTACATCATCAATTTCTTCTGGTATATCACAGGGTCAGCGCCGCAAAGTCTTCACCTTCCCGAAGAATGTCACTGTTGCTGAAGTGATTGAGCTGGGTCTTGAGCGCTTTGGCATCTTGGAAGGTGTCGTTGATGGTGGTGACGAAGTTGAAGATAAGATGACGAAGAGGCGAAGTAACAGCAAAGTCCGATATGGTCTCACAGCTGACGTTGGAGGGCAAGGTAAAGGATACACTTAGCACAAATGGATTTGAGTGCTGACTTCGTTGGTCCAGAACGAGAACTATCGCCTTCAAGTAGAGTTACCGATGCATACACTCGCCCTCCCAGTTTCCGCCGAGTCCAGGAAGGCAAGCGCAGATCCATCGATTCTGCTCAGCTGCTTGGAAGTATAGATGACGTTCATATCGCCGATCCCGTTTTCATTCTTCGCCGAGCAATATCTTATCGAACATCATCGTCTCGTCACCGCATGTCCGCACCCCTTGATGAAATCGCTCTTCAACATTTCCGTGATTCTGTTTCTGGCTCTAGTCACAGCTCTGACAATCAAACTTCGGGTACCGAGGAAGTTAAACCGAGGCAGCTGTCAAGACAAGAGATCATTGCAGCACAGCGCGCCGCATCGCGAGCGAATCAAAAGGCCATTCTTTCGGCCCAGATGAACTCCCTTCGCGGTGTAGATGTTCTTCTTCCCGGAAACGCCATGATCCGCAGCTCCAGGTATAACTCTGGAGACAAAATGCGCTATTCATATGTCCAAGACGGCGAGTCGTATGATATCAGTGACATTGTCGAGCAAGAGCTTTGCGAAGGCAACTCGGCGCAAAAGAACGACTTGCTAGAAGGCATCCTCGGGCGCAATAAGGAAGGCATGAATGAGAAGATCGATCGCGTACTGAACAAAATCAAAGATGGACGACTTCACGCTCAATACGTGGTTGCGACCCCAAGTCAATCTGACGATCTTCCCTCCGCCGGCTCTGCACCCTCAGAGTATTCCGTCGATGACGCTGCAACTGCCCGTTCTGGTTCTGACGGTAGGACTCCCACACCGCTTGCGAGTAGTGTCACTGGGGCTCGACGCGTTGCGTCACCAGTGTCCGACATATCTCGGACACCGACACCTACTGCAACAGATGGCCGACACAGCCGAGCCCGATCCACCACCCCATCATCAAAACAAGGAACAAATGCCTCTCGCCCTCTTCGTCAATCGTCGATCGCTTCTGTCATGTCAGAAGCATCGATGTACGCCACCCCCACTGGACAGCTCATCAGCCCCCCTGAAACGCCACGTACCGACAACGCCATCAAACCGCAAATCCCCAAGCGACCGTACATTAGCAAAGATGACTTCGGTCTTTCGCATATGATGGCGATCATTGAAATTGCTGGTTCAGCACCCAAGGTTCCTCAACCCTCTGTACATCCAGTGGATGAGTCGCTGTTTGGAAAACCAATAGATGTGACGACTCTACACCCAGACATTCAAGAGATATACGCTGGTGCTTTCCAACAACTGGACGAGATGGATAAGGTAAGAGATTCGTCGCTGATCGAGCAGAATGTTTCGTGCTGATACACTTTGATAGACATTAGATGAATACCTTCAATACGTCATTAACGCTCGTTGATGATTAATATTCTTTGGCTGTTGATGTATATATTTGCGATGCAATATTTATGATTTATTCGCTTTCCCTGCATGTATTGACTCTTTCATCTCCGCTTGCGTTAGGTTTCCTGAGTCTTCCAGCAAGTCGAATGACGGAATATAAGCGGGACATCAACCAAAAAATCAACTTGTACAGAAAGATGGTCGCTGCTCTAATATTTCAGACTCGTCTTTATCATCAGGTGCCGCACATTGTACGTGCATTGACCTACTCGTATAGAGTCATAGCAAAGTCAGGGTGCCCCACTCCCTAAGATATTACTAACTGCCAAGTTCCTCGTCTATGTATAACGGACTGCATTTGGTATCTCTGTTCGAGATACAGAGGGGATCCTTGCAATATCGCATTGACGGTGTTGCAAATTTACCGGGAGGCTCTAACATGCACGACCGACTGGAGCGCGTCAAGATCATTCAATATGTTTGCTGCGATAGAGCCCCGAATGATCTGAGCACGCGTCAGTGGCCTTACACCACTAATGGACTCTGCAGGTCATGGTTACATACAGAAAAAGAGGATTAGATGACCACGAACTTTGTATTATTCGCCCATGACAACATCCACTTCATTCATGTCTGTCCCGCTGGCGGACCCAGATAACGTAAAAATATCTGCCCCAGCTGCGAGCGAGTCAATGAGCAATGCTAGCTTGGAGGGTCCCAAATTGGGCTCCTGCAAGAGTCATTCATGAGGATCCACTTATGTCTGAAACAAACACCTGCTGACCTTTCGTATTTCCTCAAGGTCTTCCTTGAATCCTTCCGCAAGGGATGACATCCAGAATTTCCTAAATTTGTCTTTCATTGCTTGTTCACGTGCCTCGTCGTCCGCAGACAGATTTGGCGGTAGGAAAGATGGTATTTCTGCACTGGGCAGGGAAGGTGAAGGTGACCTTGGCCGAGGAGCGTCTTTTTCATTAGGAACTTTGAGACCATCGGTCTGCATTTGTTCCTTTACTATTGCACCAGCGTTGTCATCATCTGATTCTGAGTCACTATCCGAGGATGTAGATTCAGACGACGAGCTCGTGTCGGATTCAGGTTGTTTGGTTGGGGGAGGTGCTAGCTTTTGAGGTATGGATTGCGTGGATTCATCCGAAGATGAATCATCAGACGAAGACGAAGAGCCTGAGGATACGGCGCGTCTTTTGCGTTTCCTATTCCTCCTGCGAGCAGCAGGCTTTGGTGCTGGCGGGCCCATCTGTCGAACTTGAGCTTGAAGCTTGAAGGATCAATAAATTTCAGCATGCCGCATATGGACTACTTACAAAATTGAGATTACATAATATTGATCATTATCTTTGCAGATCTTCAATTCACTCTTCACGCGCACGATCTACGCGAATCGACTTTAAAATCAATGAGTGACAAGGTCGTCGGGGTTCTTGGTGCGCGTGAGCTCACAGCGTTGAATTTCTCGATTAAAGCGCTCATGACATCTGCCAGACTATGTCTCGACCTTTTTATCGTTTCTTCTAATTTGCTTGTTCCAGGTGGAGGTCAGCTCGGGCGAATGCTGGCCGCTTCGGCGGCTCTGCTCAACGTCAATATAGTATTCCTCGACGTCGGAGAAAATAGCCCAGCGAAGCAAATCGTCTCCCCGCGATCTCCCTCTCTCACTCACATCGATGGATCTTTCGTAGACCCAGAAAAAATCAAGGCGCTGGCCAGCAAGGTCGACATCCTAACTGTTGAGATCGAGCATGTCGATACGAGCGTACTTGAAGAGATCCAGTCAGCCCTCGGAGCTGTTATCCATCCCAGTCCGTCTACGGTGAAGACTATTCAAGACAAATTCATACAGAAACAGCACCTCCAGAGTCACCAATGTCCCGTGTCAGAGTTTCTCTGTATCGAATCCAATGTAACATCAATACACCAAACCGCGGAAAAACTTGGTTTGCCGTTTATGCTCAAAAGTCGCACTTTGGCGTATGACGGACGGGGTAATTTTGTTGTTCGCGATATTGCTCAAGTTGAAGAGGCCATTTCCGCCCTCGGGAATCGTCCCTTGTATGCCGAGAAGTGGGTGCCATTCGTGAAGGAAATCGCTGTCATGGTAGTACGCTCCACAACAGGGGAGGTTCGCTCATATCCTGCTGTGGAGACCGTTCATAAAGACAACATTTGCCACTTGGTTTTTGCCCCCCTGCGGAGTCGCGATCCACATGTCGCTATTCGCGCACAGACCGTAGCCGAAGCCGCAGTTAAAACCTTCCAGGGCGCTGGTGTCTTTGGAGTCGAAATGTTCCTCATGGAAGACGGTAGAAGATAGTTTCTCCTGGATTGTGTGAACCAGCCTAACACACGGATTCTGTCAGGCTCTATCTATATCAACGAAATTGCCCCTCGGCCACATAATTCTGGACATTATACCATAGAAGCTTGCGAAACCTCCCAGTACGAAAATCATCTGCGCGCCATACTCTCACTCCCGCTTGGTTCCACGTCACTGAAGGTGTCTTCAGCTGCGATGCTGAATATCGTTGGCGCTTCATCCAACATGGCAGAAGTCACTAATTTCGCATCTGAGTGTATCAAGACAGACGGCTGTGTAGTCCATCTGTATGGCAAATCGGAGTGTCGCAAAGGACGCAAAATGGGACACGTCACCATCGTGGGCAAGTCAGATTCAGAGGTCCGCTCTCGCCTGCGACCACTGTTAACGGCATTGCCATCAGGGAGTACCGAAGAAGAGCTCGCTCTATACGCCCCAGAGACCCCCGCACAAGGCAGCGGCTTTTCCCACAAACACCCGCTCGTTGGTGTGATCATGGGCTCCGATTCCGACCTTCCCGTAATGTTGCCAGCTGCTCGTATTCTGGATCGGTTCAAGATTCCCTATGAACTCACCATTGTCTCTGCACATCGCACACCAGATCGCCTTGTCGAATACGCAAGGTCAGCGAGCTCAAGGGGTTTGAGGACGATCATTGCTGGAGCAGGTGGTGCAGCACATCTTCCTGGCATGGTTGCTGCTATGACCGCGCTTCCTGTCATTGGGGTTCCTGTAAAAGGTAGCTCGCTCGATGGTGTTGATTCGTTGCATAGTATCGTGCAAATGCCGGTGAGTTGGGGTCTTTGTGTCTTTATGTGATTCGTTGGTGTCTGAGTGTTACCACAGCGAGGTATACCTGTGGCGACAGTTGCAATTAACGGCGGTATGAATGCTGGATTGCTAGCTGTGCGGATTCTCGGGGCTGGTATGCCTCATCTGTTTGCAGATATTGATGCGTACCTGAGAGGATTAGAGGGCGAGGTTATAGCAAAGGTTGAGAAACTGGAAGAAGTTGGCTGGGAGAAGTACGAGGTGAAGCGATGATGGTGAAGATCTACGCTGCTGTTCGGAAGATGTTGATTCCGCAGTACGTATACGTGCATGTGCTGCATTATCATCGAAGGATTGTAAATTATTAACAGAAGATTGTACCACGTGCCTCCAACTTCTACTCTCTCTAATAACACATGTCGAATTCACTATCAGCAGTGGTGTAAGTAAATTTGCTCAGTAGTTTGTCACGCTGGCAGGTACCAAGTCAAACACCTTTTGTCACTAGGAGTCCTAATTTCAATTGAGAAACGAAAATAATTATTTCACTTTCAACCTCTTTCGATTCTACTCTTCTGGGGGGCATCAGGTACCGGTAGTAGCAAAGCCACCCTGCTTTCATCTGCTGCTTCTGTGGTACATTGCGAGGCGAGTATCGGGTCACCCCAACTTCATCGTCGAGTCCCACAATTAAATAGTTGACAGAGAAAGACAAGATCTAGAGCAGGAACATGGATATCTAGTGATATACATAGTTATAACGTCATATTTCTTCTAAACAGACATCTCGGGGCACAAGAAATGTCGTTCATGATTGTATATATTCACACCTGTGGGTTCTCTTCTGCATCATCAAGCTGGACTTGAACTAGACCAGCCTCCATCGCCATAGAGCGGAACATAGAACCCTTGTTCTCCAGTAACTCCTTTGGCGTATCAAATTCTGCAATCTAAATTTCCCAATCAACAACACATTATGAATGAACGGTATTGGAGTTTTCTTACCTTTCCAGCATCTAGAACCAGAACCCTATCAGACTCCATAATCGTGTTTAAGCGGTGCCTATAGGTTCATCATTATTGGCACTAGTCATCGATGATGGACATGACATACGCAATGGTTAGAATGGTCACATCACGGAAGATTGGACCCCGGATGATTTCTTGAATCGCTCGGTCGGTATCTAGATCAACTGCAGATGTTGCTACAGCATCATGCACATTAGCCTTGCAGAAGAATAAGACATTGCTCATACACACCTTCGTCGAGGACGAGTACTTTAGTCTAGGGAGTGTTAGCGACGAAACATTACAATCGACTAAAACAAACGCGCGTACCTTGCGCAAGAGCGCCCTCGCGAAACACAAGAGCTGTCTCTGACCTGCTGAAAGCGATGATCCAGCCTCCTGAACCGGAGCATCTAGTCCCCCAGGAAGTGATTCAATATATGCCTTGAGATGGGCCTGCACAAGCGTCGTTAGTAAGCATCAGAAGCGCAAGCACATTTCAAAGACGTACATGTTCCAGAGCAGTCCATATGTCAACGTCCTGATGCTCGCCAGCAGGGTCGATGTTCTCTCGCAATGTGCCCTCGAACAAATCTGGGCTTTGAGGAACAATGGATATTGCGGAACGCACTGATTGTGGGTTGATCAAAGGGTGCCTATACGGAAAATTTAGAGAAGACGTACAGTCATGGAGGCCAAGTTTGGTAATGTCTACTTTGTCAATGAAGATAGTTCCAGACGCAGGCTCGATGATCCGGAATAGTGCGAGAAGAAGCTGCAAAAGTATCGATACAGTCCAAAAACAAAAACAGCAAATATCTTACCGATGATTTCCCTGCTCCAGTTCGGCCACATATTCCAATTTTCTCTCTGGGTTTCTGGAGCATCTGAAGTCAGCATACATTATGGGAAAGCTAGCGGAATGACTGACTATGGTCATGGAAATATCCTTGAGGACTAGATCAAGCCCAGGCCGATACCGTGCCGAGTACTCCCTAATCAAACAAGTTCAACACAATTTCGTGCACACAGCGACACGAACTCACCGGAATTCGACTTCCCCAGCTGTAGGCCACTCAGAGGCAGGTTTATCCTCGGGGATCTCATAAGGAGCTTCATGCTCAAGGTCTTTCGCATAGTGCACGATACGTTCGACGCTAACCACGTTCTGTTCTACTTCACTTGCGGAACGGACGAACCAGTTCTGCGGCCGCTTAGTTACCAATACCTCGGGACGGAGGAAAAGCCACACACCAGTGAACCTGTCGTGTTCAAAGCATACGACAAAACTAGACCGACCAAACCCGCATCAACGTCGCTGGTCACAACGGCAGAGACAGCCAAAACAGCTGCGACGAAGAGAATTACTCCTCCAACAAACTCCAATCTTATTGCAAGCCAACGGTTTACGGCAATACTAGGGAGGTAGCACACCTGGTTGCGATCAATGCGGCGCGCGTTGTTCGCAATGAAAACGGATTGTTGGTCATAGGCCCGGATAGTGGAAAGTCCAGCCAAGGATTCCGAGAACCACGCAAAGATGGGTGAGCGGGACACCGCATCTAGGCGCTTGAGTTCACGCGACGTCGCAAGATAGTACCTATCAATATTGTCAGGATGATAGTGTGAGAAGAACAAGGTCATTCATACGTAGTGATCCTGGAGTAGAACCACGCCAGAGGAACGACAGCGATCAAGAAGGGCGGGAAGCTGAACCCGATGACCAATATAATGGAAGCGCAGCCCGTGCTCGTGCGTATCAGATTTTGAATCACTCGCGCCAGGATTTGATCGACAACATATGTGTCGCGAGAAAACAAGTTCAAAATACTGCAACAAGAGATTGTTCGATCTCAAAGAAACCATTCCACACTTACAGATATGACGTACCGTCCCGATGGCGTTGTCTCAAAAAAGCTGAGAG
This sequence comes from Suillus subalutaceus, assembly GCF_016647625.1. Taxonomy (NCBI): domain Eukaryota; kingdom Fungi; phylum Basidiomycota; class Agaricomycetes; order Boletales; family Suillaceae; genus Suillus; species Suillus subalutaceus. Next base: position 44,922 of record NW_024540404.1, read on the forward strand.
GCGCACGCATGACCGAATGCAGCATCTGAAAAATCAATGAAAAACATTTCATCGATATTTGGAAGTAACACCAACCGAATCATGAAGGTACTTTGAGCTCCGAAGCGAGCAGAAAACCCAAATCAGAAGCGCAGCACATGCGTTCAAGGAAATGGCCACCAAAATAAAGAATCCATATCCAAGGAAATACTTGTCAGTCAATCCCGCGTTGGCACCCGTCTCACGGTTGTGCTCGCCCCAGAGCTTGAGCATTACGGTCGACATGACAGATACCGCCTGCTGCAGGACCGTAGCAAGTACAAAGAACAGGAACCCCTTTCTCGATGCTGCATGGAGGTACTGCGAGTACACTTCCATCTTGACGCGGCCCTGTTCACTGTGCTCCTTCGTGATACCATCGGAAGAGACGTCGCGCAGCTTGGGCGGTGCAGCGAGGACGGCTTTTTTTGAAACTTCCTTTACGTGATACCTTCTCTGATACGCTTTCAAGCTCTCCAACAAGGGTGGCTTGCATCTCCCCGTCCCCATCGCTTGTGGTGGGAGTGGCCATGCCACTGGACCGTCCAGGTGTGGCCATTCCAGAGCTAGAACCGCTCGCGGCGTGACCGTGACTATCATCGATTCAATTAGATTGCGCCAAACATCATAGATCGAAATATACCCACACAAGCTTGCGTACTTCACTATCCGAATTCGACATCAACTCATTGTACGAGCCACTCTCCAAGATAATACCGCGGCGCAGGTAAACAAGTTGATCGAAATACTTGAGATACGAGATGCTGTTAGTGACAAGAATGCGCGCTTTAGTTGCGAGCAAGCCTTGAGGACCAATGACATGATCTGTTTACATAGTATTGTTATTTAAAGGAGTCAGTCTGTGAGACCAGATGCTTTCACTCACCAAACACATGCCGGGCAACATGGGAATCAACAGCAGCTAAAACATCATCAAGAAGAACCCTGCAGGACGCATGCGTCAGCAGCACATCGTGTACGAAAAGAAGACACTTACAGATCTGCACGAGCATAAATCGCACGAGCAAGCCCGACACGAGCACGTTGGCCACCGCTGAGCTGAGAGACCATTTGCCTTTGACAGATACTTTATTATGCCGAAGTACTTACAGTAATGCCTATAAAACGGACACCATGAACATTATTGGGTCGCCAAACGGATGGGAAAAAACATACCCTTTTCGCCGACCTCCGTCAGATCACCTTGCGAGAGAAGCTCTAGGTCGGGCTTCAAAGCACAAGCTGTAGAGAAGGTCAGTCCCAATCTCACACAACTGATCATGTACATACCTTCAATAACAAGATCATAGAACACCTCATCGTACTCGTGCGAAAAAAGGATGTTATCTCGAACCGTCGCAGAAAGAATCCTGTTCGCCTGTAAGCGAACATGCTAGAAAGTGCCGCATATACAACGTACCAAGGATTCTGAGCAGCATATGCTACATTGCCGAACAAAGCCACCTCACCCTCTGTCTTTCGCATGTCTCCGATAATCGCTGACAGCAAGCTACTCTTCCCGCTGCCCACACGACCGAGCACACCCACTAGCTCCCCCTTATGCACCGTCAAGTTGACATCTTCCAGAGCAGCTGAAATATCTTGTTTGTTCCATTGGAATTCGCCGCCTTTGATTGAAAGTACCTATCACAAATGTGAGAATGATCATCAAGTAGCTAGAGAATTGCTAACCTCATCACCAACATTCAGACTCTCTTTCTGCGCCTTCACAAGGGCATTTTGTTGCAGCTCCTCAGCGTGCAGGAAACCTGATAGACGTTTGACGGACACAAGTGCCTCAATGATGTTTGACGTGACTTGACTGAACTGTGACATGGTCAATGATTGCTGAGGTTGCAATGCAACTCTTACTCACCATCGCAAGTGGGAACTGGAGGAGCATGAACAGCGAGATCGCAGGGAAGATGACGTCGGCTGTGAGTGGTCGCGACGAGAACACAGATGCAGTGGCAAAAGAACTAAATGCCACAATTACTGAGTGATATGCTCGTTAGTTGTGAGCAACTAGTCAAAGGCAGGGTACACACGAGGAATGCCTCCGAAAAGCGTCGTATTGAGAGCCTAATGAATGTGCAAGGATGAACACGAGTTACTCTGTCTGAAAATCGATGCGCACCGTTGCAATGCCAATTTTCTTCAGCATCTTCAGTTCCAAATCATTGCGCACGTGCAGAACGCGGCGGATGAATGCATATTCCCATGCATAAAGTTTGATACTGCACGAACGACGATCGTTAATGAAATTCTTTGCGTGCATGAGGCTGACGTACCTTTTAATATTGGCCAAAAGCTCGCTCATTAGCCTGGTTCGCTTATCGCGGTTCTTCATTTGTTGTTCCTGCATCTTCTTCAGCATCCTTGCGATCGTCGTATTTAGCGGAACAGAGAATATCATGATCGCAACTCCGACAAAAGCCGACCATCCGAGAAGGTTGTACAACGATACAAAAGCCAGTGTAACCTGACGACAGCGTGAGCCTGGTTATTATGGAGTATAATCTGCCCTACCTGGAATGGTCCAGAAATCGCGATCAGACCATAGGTGCATAGGTCCTGTAGCCTGGTCGCATCGACGGACATCAAGTTGACAATATCTCCAGATGCTCGACTCCCTCGCTCATCGCTAGAAAGCACGAGAGATTTTTTGTAGATAGCAGTCACCAAACCAGCGCGGACACGCATGCCTGTCTCGAAACAGATTTGGAAGTACTGTTATGTTTTGGTTAGTACCGTGGACACGATCACATTGGCCGAATTACCTGGTGGAGAACAACACTTTGCGCCATGGATGTCACAAACATAATGATAGCAACGATATAGCCCTCGAGAGGGCTCGGACCAACAAGGATGTTAGCTGCACCTTTGGTGCTCTGATAGTTCGAGATATATGCCAGGAGCCATCGAAGAAGTTGAGGTTGCAGGAATGCGAGACTGTCCTGTAAGAGTTTCAAGAATGCAGCACCCATATACGGCCCACCATATGATAGGAACAATGCGAGCCATACGGACGAGCTGCAAGTCGGTCGGACAGAGAAAAACCTTTTTATAAACATTGCACTCACTGTTTATCCAGAGCGCTCTGCAGATCATTTCCAAGATTCTCTGACTCGTCACGGGGAAGCAAAGCAGGTAAATCATTTTCCGTAATGAACTCCTTTGAACCTTTCTGCATCAATGGCGTCAACCACGCAAATGACCAGATACTATACACATTGGCCGTGACCACTGGGCTCTCCGTATTATCGTTGACCGAATCGTCAGGGGAGACGCACTCCAGCACGTATGCCGGGAAAGAAAAAAGTTCGACGGCCCACTTCGAAAGAACCACGAAGAGTCCTTTTGAAATTTCGTCCTGCGTGAACGATCTAGTCCATATTGCGAGGCCGACGGTGTAACAAGGCCAAAATAATAGGAGAATGGTTGATGATGACCGTGTCCGACGGTGGTTCAGTCGAGTGAGTATCCAAGACGCAAGCAGCGCGAGCGGTTCGAGTACGTGAGGCCATACGACCGATGCTGTTTGCTTGAGTGACAAGACGACGAAGAGGTTGAAGCAAGACGCGACAATGGCCAGTCCCAACAAAGTCTGCCCGCCAAGTTAGTACCAGGTAGACACAGAAAACCATTGGAATGCACCAGCTTCGCCCACAGTCTCCAGCGACTTTTCCGTGAGATGTCACGAGACGGAAGATATCTCAAGGCCCAAATTCTGCATGTCGCTGACAGTAGTAGTAGAGCAAGAAGAGATGTCAAAATGACGCCTTCTTCGAAGCAAAGAGTGAAATCAAGTTCACGAAGCTGTGATATGATGTGCCATCCTTCAACGTCCCGACAAGACGCCATAAGGTGCGACGATAACAATCAATGGCGAAATCTGAGCGGAATATATATAATACACTCCCGGACCCGCAATAGGTCCCATCACTTCTCACAAATTATCATGACTAGCCTGAGTGTCCGATTACAAATTTGTACGTACATCTTAATTGGCTGACTGAAACAACTTGCGTGGTCACGATGACATTAATTGGCAGAAGCTGACTCATGTGCATAAGCATGCAAAGTTTAAAAGCATGGATATTTACATAAAGACTATAGCGGGGCAGGAACTTGGAACAGCGTCTTCCGGTCCGAGGTGAAATAAACTGCGACGACTCAGCTTCTGGCTCTGATAACGCGTCTTCGGCTGTACAGAATGGATTCGGGATGGCGAACTTCGATCAGGCAGAAAAGATGCTGCAGGCGCCTTTCTCGCAGCGGCAGCAGAAGCGAGGTTCTTGATCGACAGATTCTCTCCGAGGGCCAAACGCGTGCGGCACTCCATACGGACTTTCTTCGAGGTGTGGGATGCTTCTTTCTCCTTGATCACGAGTGACTGCCTCTTCAATGCGCTAGCTCCTAGTGTCTTCACGAGAGCTTTGCGAAGGTCGTGTGTCTTTTGGCTGTTCGGACTTGAGACCGGACGGCATATCGGGCCGATACTGCCGTGGCGTACTTGCGATTCTTTCACTTTGCGCCTGATTGCACTTTTTGCAAGTATATTGACATACTCTCTTCTCCTTAGGGTAGCTTTGCATACGCTCGAAACATTTTCAGGATGACGAGAGCTCCAGGGTAGCTGGGAGGCCAAACGTGGAAACAAAGGTGCATATTTGATGAGACTCATTCCGTGTGCTGTTGTTGGATAACGCGGCTACTCATAGATCGTGATAATACGCCAAGGAACATAATGACTTGAGCATACCAAGCCGGGAACACGAAGAATTCCCTTGAAAAATTTCAGGCTCTTCGACACGTATAAATTGCCAACGCAACGAGATTCACTCGACTAAAAGTAGACAAGGAAGAAGGCCTCAAAAACGAACAATGAGAGACAAAAGGTCAAACAACATACCGTGAAGACCGTCAGCGATCCTGGATAGCGCCCCTTCTGGTACACATGCCATCTCGATGAGTAGTAAAGTATGATACTCTCGTAAATTTCCCCTTGGCTGATGAGATCAGGGAACTGTTCGAGTAATGGTCAAGGATTAGTAGAAGTGTAGTTCATCAATATCGCTGACCTTGTACTGTGTTTCTCTACAAACTGTCAAGGACTTGGCCCCGACGGGTCTGTCAGGGCTGACACCCCGCTTCCACTGGTACTCGGCGGTGTAACGGAGGATTCTAAATGTAATAAGACTGATTACTGTAAGGATAAGACGGTATGCAATGTCCGTTGTGGACATGACACTATGATCGACTGGGAATGGTATAAGGGAGGTGGACTGTTCATCATTGAGAGTTAAATACAGACCATGGGTCGGTTTCAGCCCAGGTCAGCCTCCGATGAACTTCAAGATTGAACGTCGTCTACGAATCCAGAGTTTGTAGCTCAGCAAGGGTGATAAATCACTGATCACTTTTAGCCTGAGCATAGTCCTACATGATGAGCGTTAAAAATACTACTGATGGCACTCCCGAAGGTATTTTCATCCCTACACCGGGCCGATCCCTTCCGCGCAGTGTAGCAACCAATAATATTGCTTGAATAATTAATTTCGCTATGATATGTTGATAAATCGGGGTTAACTGTAACCAAGTATAATATATAAAGTGTCTAACTGACGTGATCCGTTTTCTGCACGTCCCACACTTGTCCCCTGAGCACCATCTGTTCATACACCCTGCCTTACCAGAAACACGATAGTTTTGGGACTGGTACAACCATCCTCATTTTGTCGGATTCTATAACTGGACTTGACCCACTACCATTATTGCGATGCTATTTTGCGTGCCGCGATACTGCATTTCCATTTCGGCCTGCGCTGTGGTTGACAAGCGCGGGTCCGATACCAACAAGGTGTAGTTGGTTCCTGCGGCGATTACGGGAACATTGCGGATCTGCAATGTCAGGTCACTCAATGAGAGCTGTGGGTGCAACAGCTCTGGCTATTGCGGGAATGGCCCCAGATCTTATCCAGGCAGCAGGTCGGTGTTCTTCAGATGAATCTAATAAGTATTAATATACGCCAACATGCGTCATTGCGTTCTTACTAAATGCTCTACTACATGGCTCAGTTCGCGCGCCATCAAACTCGGACACGTCGCATATACGACCCTCTCAGCTCACATGATTTCTCGACAACTCTAGCTCGGCATCTTTCCCGTTCACAATCCTGTTCACGACTCTGCATACTACTGGCGCCAAGACCACAAAACAAGGTACAAAACGAGGTACAAAACCGTAAAAAAAGATTAGCCCTTTAGCATGTCCATCGTGCCTCTGTCACTCGTGTCTTTCTCTTTCTGCCTGCTAGACTAGTTTCATTGCTCATTCGAGCCTCACGTCTATTTCGGTTTACTGCCGTGTCATGTATTTATGTCTCTCGGTTCGCAATAAAGCTTGTCCGAGTCATGGAGCTGGGGAACTCCGCTTGCCTAATCACCGCAAGACCTTAGCGTAAAATTGATTCAACTATTGATTGCGCAACGGAGTTAGACCTAGTTAGACTCGTAACCAGTCTCACTACTCACGTCGGCTCAGCCTCTATGTAATCCCCGTTTTTGTACAGTGTGTTGATCAACAACTTGAACAAGCCCTTCGTTCAAAGAAAACTTCACATCGTACAAAGTACTGTATGCCTCTCAAATAGCATAGCGCATCCAGTAGCAGTACTGAACATCGAATAGCATAATAAAATGATACCATTTAATGTATTCCAGCCACCCATGCCCCAATACCAGCAACCTGTCGAGCCTTTGATTTGGATCGTCAATCCTTCGAGCCTGGACCAAGACAAATCCTGGCCGTTCTAAAAATCCATCGTGGACTTTGGATGACGGCCACGGACTCATGTTATACTCTATCCCACACAAAGCCTCCATGGTACCTTGAAGAGAAGCATTTCTTGAAGCAAGGCCTTTGTGCAATTTCTCAATCTGTTGGATGCTGACAAGCAAGCGAGCGAGCAACTTCGCATCATTTTACGATCGCAATAGTTACTGACTAGTACGACTTACCGATGAGGTTGATGCCGAGATGGAGACCTCTAAGGTCATTTTTCGCATGTCGTCAAAAGACGTCACACCCGAACTACTAGCCTGTCGCAGCTCGGAGCATCACATTTCTTGCGGCAAGTAATGATATCATGCATTTGAATTGAAATAATGTAGGATGTTGTGTTCCTCGCGAAATAAAGTCAAGTTGTGCGAAAGCTTCGAGAGTTTGCTGGCTTTGTTTCGTCGAAAGGCCGCTCGTAAAGTCCACTGGTAGATTGTGGACAGCTTCTAGAGAAACACACGACAAAGGTGGGACAGAATTGATGATAAAACTCATGGTTTGAGGTTAACATAGCATACAGCCTGCACGACATGTTACTGAGCCAGTTTCAAAGTCAGCTCGGCAGTCAAGCAGGAGCGCAAGGAAGTGAGTTAGTATTCGGCGTGAGCAAGCAAGTACAGTATATACTAGTAGAATCTAAGTACGAGGGTGACCATGATTAGTACCGTAGTTGTATAATTGAGGGGGATGTGTAGGGAGACTGTGTGTGTTGTAAGGATGCTGAGGTTGTCTGTCCAAGTTTGATGATGACGCAATGGGACCGCCGGATGAATTATTATGTTGCGTTGTAGAGTAAGATGGTGCGCGGAGAGCTGGATTAGCATAGAATTGATGAAAATATGGCTGGTTAGTAAAGTGTGGAGGATAATATGGATTAAAAGAATGTGCACTGGCAGGTGGGGTGAAAAAATGAGTACCGGAAGTGTTGGATGAGGTAGCGTCATTGTCTTGCGAGGCGCCACTACTAGCCTGTCCTGTCGATGACGCAGTGGCTAAATTCTTATTCTTCGAACGCGTTTTTCCCGTCTGGAAGAGCGCAGCAAAACGTGGATTGTAGGCAAAGTGCTGATTTGCGGCATCAGCAAGAAACTCTTTGAGTCTAGTCCTGAGTTCCTCAACCGTTCCGTCTCTTGAAATCTTGAGAGCGCCAGCAAGTGCGATAAAATGATCATCCTTGCGCCGGAGTGTTGAGAGTGCATCAAACGTCTTCGACTCGATATCGCGTTCGATCTGAGTGTGGCGCGCTTCATCTTCTGTCTTCTTTTTGGCCTGCTTCTCCGCGTCGGCCTTATCCTTTTCACGCTGCTCTAGCCCCATGACCAGCAGCACAGCACCAGTCGGCACTGGCAAGGCACTGGTGTGTGCAGTATTGAAACTCCGTCACGGCATATATCGGCAGGTGACATTTCTGCGTGACTTCGGCACTTTCAGCTATCTCATTCAATTCTGCTTCAAATGTATTCGTTTGACCTCGTATTGAGTTGTGTTAGAGAGAGAATGATGTCTATGTAAAGAATTTTGTGTTTAGGTAGCTGGAAACACGAGTTTTGTGAAAGTGCCGACTTCTGGGGGCTGCCGATTGCGCGTACCATAATAGTACTGCTAAGACTCGATTGAGTGCCACCCGGCACCGGCACCTGCTAAAATTCAAACTCCTCTGCCAGATTTCTCCGAAGTCAACCAGCCTGGCTTCGCCACTCGACTTGTCCGTGGTGTATTATAAGCCAGGCTGGTCACGGAGTATTAAAGAGCGGTGAGTGCAAAGCTTGAAGAAGGATGATGGGAGTTGAAGAGTCGCTTTGGCTCAGCCAGACACTTTACGGCCGCCGAGGCTCCATTTTTCTAGCTTTTACTAGCCAGTTATGGTCGTTTCAGCCCGACTTTCAGAGATAATAATAACTCGACCGCCTGCCTGTGAGCAGTTCCACCCATGATACCATCATCACAGTTTGAGTCACTGCCATAGCTCGCTACGCCGCTGCAGCCGTGAGCACACTTTCAGACTCCATCGCTATGAATCATTTATGGTCACTTCAACCCGACCGAGTTCCACAATTCAATAGTGGCCGCACAACCCTCAATGATTGCCGCAACCGCCCCGTCATTAAACTTTGCCAGCTGTCTCCTTTCAAAATTATGTGCCGAGCCTGACACCTGAGCGTTTAGTGCACAGTACTTCAGCCACTAGTTCATCCCTCAATGCGGCGGCCATCCTATTAAGCCACGTCTCCTTATTGGCGATGCGCATGACGACTTCTGTCGCAGATAGCTGATACAGTGTGTATCTGCATCTCAGTCATATTTAGCCATCAGCACCACAAGGAGATTGAAGTTGGTCTAGAATCTGAATCAGAGACGCGGTATCGCCGCCCAAAGAAAAGAGAAAGGCACGAGGGTTAGCGAAGGCAGCGCAATCCATCATCACTGTAACCATTACCCTATCACTGTTAACGTCGACCAGGACCGTTGTACAAGACCCACCATTCTGAAACATCAAATAGAGTACTGATACAGTAGACGTAGGGTATCGCCCCGACGGACAATAAACAAGTACTTGTGACTTCAGCCGATGCTGATCCGTATTAGTAGGACCGCAACCTCTTGATCGTTATGTAATGCACGGCCACCAAGTAGGTGTAGCATATTCACACTCCGTTCCTGGATCCCGCCTGATCACTGCCTCATCCGCGCTTTGAGGAGCCAGTACATCCTTCACGCTTTTCCTTCTCAGTGACAGTATCGGTTGGCGGCCGGCGTGGTGCCCCCCGCTATGTCACCGATCTTGTCAAGATGATCATTATAATTATACACGTTGCCTAACACAGAGCGACTAACATCGATATAGTATACTTTGATCAGTGGCAAGAAACATGGACAGGTCAGCGCTCGGCTTCCTTACAATCCATGACCATTCCTTTCACACAAATTCTAGTCCGATTCCCTCGCATGGCATGCCTGTCAAGGGGTCACTAGTCATCTGCATTCTCTTCCTCAGGCTGTACTTGAAGAGTTGCCTCGAACTGTTGTGGCAACCTAGCACTAATAGCACTGCTATGTGACAAGCGAGCTCAGTTGGCTGTTCTGGCTGTCTGAGTTGGTTCATGTCTGATTGTTTGTGTTACGTTACCATTCCCCAACACGTCGGCAGATAGTAGTTGCTAACTACATGGGCACTACACTATTGGCGTTCAGATGTCCAAGGCACTGGAGGTGATCGATAACTGTTTTCGGCATAATCACAAGCCAGGAAAATCGATAGAGATAACAACAGCTTTGAATCGGAAAACACGCAAGGCTATTTACCACTGCGAGATAAAAGCTGCGAGAGGTATGTGTTCCCTCATCATAATCTTATCCTGCATCCTGCATCCCGCTAGTACTCTCCTGGGTGAAGAGAGTACTACCTATTTTAAATATTCACGATGTTTATTCTTCTCTTACTCGTTTCTCTTGTTTCATCGATTAACGCTGCATCGATTGTATCTCGCTCGCAGTCCTACCCATTATCTCAGCCAGCAGTGCTTGGTCCAAAAACTAGAATGACCATAGGTAATAAGTTCATCGCTCCTGATGGCTTCGAACGCTCGTGAGTCTATTGCAACGGCACTCAAAGCTCACTGCTGATTTTAGATAGAGCAACTTTAGTTAACGGCATATTCCCTGGACCTTTGATTGCAGCTCAGAAGGTGAACATCCGTCGACCTCCTTTCGTGTATCAGTGCTCACCTCACATTAGGGAGATGACTTTGCCATCGAGGTGGTCAACGAGCTCAAGGACGAATCGATGTTCCTGAGTACCAGTGTCGTAAGCATCATTCATTATCCATGTTGTCATTGATCAACCTTTGTTTTCTGCAGCACTGGCACGGTCTCTTTGAGAATGGGACGAATTATGCCGATGGAACATCCTTCGTCACACAATGCCCCATTGCGCAAAACCACTCTTTTTTACACTCTTTCTCCGCTCCGAACCAGGCAGGCACCTTCTGGTATCATAGTCATTATTCCGTCCAATATGAAAGTATCGCTCGAACTTTGCGCATGCAGTAGAGGACTGACTTGTGTAACAGTGTGATGGTCTGAGAGGACCCCTGGTAATCTATGATCCCCAGGACCCTTTGGCATATATGTACGATGTTGACAATGGTGAGCAAACAGCTGGTTTATATTTATCCTCTGACCATCATGTTGTTGCTAGCGAGTACCGTAATCACACTGTCCGACTGGTGAGTGTTATGTATGTCGATAATCTGCCTGCTCAATGTAGTGTCACTAGGTATCACGTTGTGGCCCCGGTTTTGCGCAACATCATAGGTACAACCGCCAACTCCACGCTCATCAATGGACTGGGCCGATATGCTGGCGGACCCATGTCTGAACTCGCTGTGATCAGTGTCGAGCAAGGAAAGCGTTATCGCATGCGCCTTGTTTCAACGTCGTGCGACCCCAACTATCATTTTTCCATTGATGGCCACAACTTAACCGTCATCGAAGCGGATGGACAGCTGACCGCACCCCTGGTAGTAGATGAGCTCCGTATTTTCGCGGGTCAGCGCTACTCCGTGGTTCTGGTAGCTGATAAGCTGGTGGATAACTACTGGGTACGCAGTCTTCCTAATCTGGTAAATGCGTCCTACGCGGGAGGAACGAACTCTGCAATCCTGCGGTACCAAGGCGCCCCGAATGTCGATCCGACTACGGTCAATACTACATCTGCGACCCCATTGAAAGAAACAGACTTGCATGCGCTGATCAATCCCGGTGCTCCTGGCATTCCAGAGTATGGGAAGGCAGACATCAACCTCAACCTCTCGGTGACCAGCAAAGGCGGATTATTCTACGTCAATGATGTCCAATACAATCCACCCACCGTTCCAGTTCTGCTCCAAATTCTCAGCGGAGCTAGCGAGCCATCTCAGCTGCTTCCAAATGGGAGTGTCATAGTTCTAGAGGCTAATAAAGTGGTGGAGTTGACATTGTCAACTAGCGGTGCAGGTGGACCCGTACGTATGTTCCCTTCCTTTAACGCTCATTTGCTTGATATACATTATACCAGCATCCCATACATATTCATGGGGTAAGTTTGCTACGGCATGGTCGCAGGCTGGTACTGATGATCATTAGCATGCCTTCGATGTCGTACAGAGCGCAGGCAGCAAAGACTTCAATTATGTGAATCCCGTTCGCCGCGATGTGGTGAGCGCTGGCAGCAGAGGGGAACAAATGGTGATCCGATGGACGACCGACAATTCTGGTCCCTGGTACTTGCATTGGTATGCATCATTTTATTGAGTTGTCAAAGTAGTACTAACTCAAAACTAAAAGTCACATTGACTGGCACCTCGATGCGTAAGTTTTTGTACGTCTTCATCAAAGACATAGCTAATCCTCAAATCTAGCGGTTTTGCCGTGGTAATGGCGGAAAGTCCCTCAGATACCGCCGCACACTTGAACACCGTGCCACGTAGGTCATATGTGAAAAATCTGTACTTCCATGGCTGAACCGCTTTACAGAAGAATGGCATGAGTTATGTCCGATCTTTGACTCTCTATCACCCTCACAGTTGGGGGGTGGAGGTCGCAAGTCCTATGAAGAAGCAGCTAATATTACCACAATCCTTTTCCCGCCAGAACGACTCCCTTATAATTAGATACAGTAGTAAACGTCCTAATCTCGGGGGCAAGACAAATTGATGTAATGCGGGCCAATCTCTTGCAGGTTTTTCCCTATTATAGGTACCGCTATAAATAACTTCCCGGTACTATTTATACCTTACTATGTACTAGCCTTAGTAGAGCAGACTAGAGCTTACTGGCTCCAGCCTTAAATATACTTTAGTACGTCATGAATGCATGACTACGGGTACCTGATACAAGGGACTGCTCGTTCTATGGAGCAAACTTCGGAGGCCGGTGAAAATTCATATATTTTTCTCTCTGAAGTGAAAAACAATGCGTGAGGACAGGAAGATAGACACCAAGTTTATATGGCGTTATATCAGCACTTTTATTATTTGCGCGTTGCGCACCCCTGCGCGCTGTCCCCCGCACTTGCGCATCTTGTCCAGAGCCTCCGCGTTTGAATTTAACCTTCCCCGCACTACACACTTCACACATCGAAATCTTTGTCTATTTGGAAAAGAGTGTGAAGTAATGAATGAGATATGTATGTGACCGTGATATATCATTAGCTAGTGCACCGCGAGGATGCAAGGTAGGAAGTATAGGATGGGTGATGTGATGAGGCGGGATGAGGTTGACAGTATGTACCGCAAAGCACGAGGAAGAACATGAAATGAAATTAGTACTATCTGTAGCTCAAAGGGTGATCAGCGATTCAAATAAGAAAGTTAGCAGCATTCTGCATCATGATATAACGAGAGTCCCAAGGATTGATGCGTTCCGGAGCGAAGGGGTCATCGCCGTCCGTTCTGTTGCGCCAGAGGACATCGTCCTCACTGACGGACACAAATTCGGGTGGAGATGACACTTTGAGTCGCAGGTCACCGTGACGGAGGCTACTGAATTGAGGCTGGGTTGGTGGAGGGGCTTGACAACTTGAACTTCCTGAGTCTGAAAAGAATAGCGGAACGTCACTCGCTGATTCTGAACATCAAATACATATCATTAAGTAGTATCTGAGAAAACAAGCAGGATGACGAACCTTTCTTATGTTTCTTTTGAACCACTCGGCGCTTCGTATCGGATGATGACTCGTCAGGAGAAAGGACTCGTTTCACTGCAAAACAGACAAGTAAGACGTGAACAATTAGTAGAAGTTCCATAACACTCACTGTGATTGGTACGTTTTGGTGTTCTTGCCTTCATTTTACCTTTGGGGTTTGAGTCCTTGACTTTGACATCAGTCAGATCCAATTCCATCAAGGAACTTGCGAGCTCGTTGTCAGACTTATCGGCAACTGAACCGTCCGTATCAGAGAAAAGTTGGTCACTCTCATCACGTTCGGAATCTGAACCTGCAATAACAGGCTGCGTGTTCCAAGATTCGTAAATATCGTCCGGGATCCGGTTCCTCGTTACTGAAAATTGAATTGGATTTGTTAGCACATAAAGGTCAAAGCAAATAAACATGAACCTACCAAACCAGAGATGGCATTCGCTGGCGCTGGCTTTGTCTCGTCCCTTGTGTTTTGAGAGGTCACTTCCAGTTGGAAATGCAACATCGACAACTGTCAACACCTGTCCAGACTTGTTTAGGAGGCGCCAAACAGGTTTTTCCTCATGGCTGGACCGTGGTTGGGACGTTCGCTTCTCAACTTGCGTATCCAGGTATCTGAAGACCTTTGGGAACCAGGTACGTAGGTTATTGGTGATCTTTGCATATGACCATCCGCTGTCGATTCTAAACTGCTGGTCGAGGTAGCACCCGCGGTTCCTCATGGCTTGTATTTCATTCTGGCCACCCTTGCCTGGGGCTTTGGCTTCTCTGATGAGACCACTCTTCTGTGAAACGATACGGTATTAGCTTGATTCATTGAGGGTACTACTTGACTGACATCGGTGCCGCAAATTAGCATGGCGATTGACGCAACTCGAAACACAGTGGCAGTCGCTGCTGTGGCACTATTAGAGGCAGTGTTCCGGCGCACTTGACTTGGTGGGTATGGGTTGGTTTCTTTGCGATCCTAGAAGTTATCAATGAAATTTTGTACTAGCTGTCCATGTATATCAGGCTCATACCTTCCGCAAGCCAGCTGATGGCACCGGACCCTTGGCCAATTTATTGTAGCCAGCGAGTCGAGTAGAAGACAATGTTGAGATGGCTTCATCCCGGGCAGCAGTGAGTGAGAGGCTCCCTCGCCTTGTGGCAGATGGCTTGTCATTGATGCTCCTGCCACCAGCGACTCGATCAAATATCTCCTTGATGGTGGCCGATGAACTTGGTTGAGGTTCGTCTTGAATAGTATCTTCTGGTCTGTAGTCCAAGACTTTACGAGGGTGCTTGCTACGGCCGTGGCCACACTCCACACAATGACCCTTGTCCTGTGACTGAGCAAAAAACTCCTCGCAGTCACATGGTTCACTGTCAGCCTTGACGCCTCTACAGAAGATGACTTTGTTGTTGCTCTCGCTGATGGAATCCATGCAATTACAGCGTCACCGCAAGTGGAAGGGTGCAGAGTGAACGTGACTTCAAGAGGAAGCGAAAATGACCTGAAGTGAGTTATCGAGTCTGGTTATTGTGTCTATTTAAGCTAATACGAGATCACTACCAGTTGGGCTATGCAATGCTCTCATTCACGTATTAAACCAGTAAGTCTCGTCACTCTCTACCAGCAGCTAAAAAATATGACAACACTACTAATGCTTGACACCACAGCTTTGCTCGACTAAACCATATCAATTCTCCAAGCGACACATGAAGCTCTTTGGATCCCCGGCGACCAACGGAAATGGTCTCAAAAACAGGGTATCCATTACCTTCCCACTCATCTGCGGCCAGCCTGCAATGGCGTGGTGTTATGTCTTCGGCTACAACTTCGGTGAGAGTGGCAGAAAATTGCTGGTATGTTCCTTCATTGACGAAAGGGTTCCTTTGCGACGGAACACCAATGGCTTCATGGTGGACATGATCCCTTTGCTGATTATTGACCACTTGTGCTATATCTTGAGGTTCCTCACCATCATCACTGTCTTCTTCATCCATGGGATGACCTGCTCCGGTCTGGTGTTGGCGTCGAGTTGCAACACGGCCATAGACGCCGTAATACTCTTCAATTACGTCGGGATGTATCCCTTCACAGTCATCTTGATATACTCCGAATTGTACCTGTCCCAAAAAACGTAAATCCTTTTTTATAATGTGTCAATATCATAGTTGTGTCAATAATGCATCTGTGAACTTACCTTTGGACTCTTATCATTTGTATCCGGACCGCTTATTGGATGACAATTCCATTCCGCTTGAAAGTCGTAGCAGTCCCGATTGATTTCGCTAAGAAAGAGTGTTTGAAGTAGCCAAATGTGACTAGGGATGTCGGGGCGAAGTCCGTGGTAATTCTCAAGGCGAGTAAAAAACGCCCTCCATCTCCGAGCAAACTGCGTGCCCACCTCAACCCACAAACGTTCGATCCGTGAATTCCGGGTAGAACTGGTACTTGTAATTAGCATATAATACAGTAAATAAGTAGAATAACTTACGATCCCCACATGAATGATGCTCGGCGTGGTCCATGTTTCATTATCATATAAGTCGCAACATCAATATTCTCTCCACCGCGATCTCCTCGTACACGAGAGGGTGTGCCGTATTCTTGTATTGAATGTTTGAAAAGATCTAAGACAGTAGTAGAGCGGTTGTTGTTACTTGCTTTGAGTCCAGTTATCTGGCAAGGCTAGACGTCAGAATCAAATACAGATGAGACACATTAGACTCGGACCGTTCTGCAAAACCCGTCGATAAATCCATGAATCACGATTCCCCATCGAATCAGTTTATGGTGCCCATCCACATGCCATAGAGCATTTGGCCGCTTTACATAGTATTTTCGCCTGCGTTTGACTCGACGGTCTCGTAACACTTGACCCAAGCCATCCACTCTCCGAAGGGATTCTACAACTCGTCGATGTTGTACTCGGAGTCCATATCTGCGAAGAAAACCAATTATATATCTGATGCCGGAGTCCGGTCGCTTTTTTTTGAACTCGCCAACAAGGATATCGAGGTCGGCATTGGTGAGTTCAGAGTACCTTTGTATGATTCCATGGGCTTTCATATAAAGTCGCAGAGTATTTCTGTGGAGTCCTAGTGTCTTGGCCAATTCCGTCAGGTTAATAAGTCGTGAATTTGAAAGCGCTTCAGCGAGGAATTCAGTATCGATGATTTTTTTCGGGCGACCTGCACGATTTGTGCGCAGTAAGGTTACTGGTTCAAGGAACACTATGTCCTTGTCCATACTGCATTGCTTAATCAATGACTACTGAAATAAAGCAAGTCAAGAGTGCGAATCACCGGTTTTGAATATTGCATTGAAACAATGATAACTGCGCTGAGAGCTCCCCTAGCACGCCTGCCGCACGAGAAAGCCAATCACACATCTCATTTCCTTGGGGATTCTGTGCAAGCGCTGCCAGGAGAGGTATGGCATCTCCAGATAGTGTTTCTATATGAAACATAAGCTGAATTGGATCAGCGTCTTCTTGATTAAGAATCTGTAAGGCATGCCGGTAGATATCTGAAAGTATATCGTGTGCAGTGAGGAAGTTTGCTGACAACGGAACCTGAGTCGCTGCACGAAATGGGAATTGAGGAAAAACATCTGGTAGTACTATAGGCATGATGGCAATGACATTCGTTGTCGATGAGTTCAATGTTAGGACAACACGGTCACATGATTATTTCGTCATTTGTCGTCCTGGGACGATAGATCGAAATGATATTGGTATGTAAATTATAGCTGCACTCCCTCCTCCATCCACCCGTAACAATCGTCCTTGCTTAGGCAGCTTCGATGGGCGTGTCTGACGTGCACGCGTCTGCTATCCTCACTGACCCCCTCCTGCTGCTCCGTTTGGTCGGTGAAATCGACCTACTGAAAGTCAGTGGCTTAGTTTCATGTATGAATTAATCTTCAACTTAGCTTTTCATTTCAGGCGAAGAGCCTTTGCTCAAAGAATCCAAGCGCTGTTTCATTCTTTTCCCCATTCAATACCATGAGGTTTGTTACTGTCTGTCCTCCTGTTGACTTCGTTCTAACAAATCATCATATATGGCAAATGTACGAGAAAGCCGAAGCATCATTCTGGACTGCTGAGGAGATGGATCTCTCAAAAGACATCCGGACAACTTCAACAAGTTCTACGAAGCTTTCGGCAAGAACTTGAAGCTCGGTATCCACGAGGATGCCCAGAACCGCAGCAAGCTCGCTGAGTTCCTCCGCTTCTTCTCCACCAAGGCGCTTGAGGAACAGACTTCGCTCAAGGGTAAGTGTATCTTGTGTGTTCCGTCAGGACAGCTCCCTCACAATGTTTTCAGATTACATCACGCGTATGCCCGAGGTCCAGAAATCGATCTATCACCTCACCGGTGAATCTCTTGGCGCTGTTTGCGACTCACTCTTCCTTGAAGCGCTCAAGAAGAAGGGCTTTGAAGTCCTCCTTCTCGTTGACCCCATTTATGAGTATGCCGTCACGCAGCTGAAAGAGTTCGAGGGCAAGAAACTTGTTTGTGTCTCGAAAGAGGGTCTTGAGCTCGAGGAGACTGATGAAGAGAAGAAACTACGTGAAGAAGAGGCTGCTCACCTGACTGGACGAACCGTCTTAATGACAACGAACGTCATTTTGTTTCACACGTCCTCGCCTTCTTCACTGCATCCGATGGCATTGTCAATGAAAACCTCCTTGAACGTTTCTCCAATGAGGTCCAGGCTGCTGAAGCCCAGTGCTTCTACGGCTTCCAAATTATGATGGAGAACATTCACTCCGGGACCTACTTACTTCTCATCGACACTTACATCAAGGATTCCGCCCAGCGCGAATACCTCTTTGACGCCACGGAAACTATTTTTGCGTCAAGCGCAAAGCTGACTGGGCCCTCAAGTGGATATCTGATCAGCGTTCCACCTTCAGTGAGCACTTGGTCGCCTTCGCTGCCATCGAAGGCATCTTCTTCTCTGGTTCTTTTGCGTCCATCTTCTGGCTGAAGAAGCGTGGTCTGATGCCTGGACTTATGTTCTCCAACGAGCTCATCAGCCGTGATGAAGGTATGCACATCGATTTTGCTTGCTTGCTCTTTAACCACCTCAAGCGTCGCCCGCACCCTGATATTGTTAAGTGTATCATTATTCAGGCTGTTGTCATCGAGCAGGAATTTCTCACTGGTTCGTCATTACCTTCTTTTTGCTCATCTCACGCTGACTGTCTCTCTGTATGCTCTCCCTGTTGGCCTCATTGGCATGAACGCCAAGCTCATGTGCCAGTACATTGAGTTCGTCACAGACCACTTGTTGGTGTCGCTGGGCAACGACAAAGTGTACAACGCCACCAACCCATTTGACTTCATGGACATGTCTCACTATAGGGGAAGACCAACTTCTTCGAGAAGCGCGTGTCAGACTACTCAAAGGCGAACGTCAACCACACGAATGCCAAGACCGACCAGGTATCGAGCAAAACTTTGTGAGTATACTATCTTTCTGGTAGACTTTGTGTTTAACAATGTTTCATCCAGCTTGTTGGAAGAGGACTTCTAGTAGATGTGTCATTGCGTTCACCTGTTTTCATATATCATACTACCCCCATGCACTATACCTCATTGCACTATACCTCACTGCACCATACTTCATGTCCAACCGACACTCCGCTGACTGACTAAGGGTTCTAAACTCCGCCTAGTCATACCAATGACTACCCAATTCCCTCATGACATACGATTAGCTTGAACTCTCTAAACGTCTGACTCTCGCCAATTTTACCATGTCTAATGCACCAACCCGACACCCAATATATTATTTCCATGCTTCAAGTCATATTTTCCAGGTGGGGTTCTTCTATTTATCAAATTGTTCCTTGTTTGAAATTTGAATGTTATGCTGGCCCAAGGTTGAGAATATGCTGTACAAACTCTGCAAATCAATTTTGTCGACATCTTCAAATGTTTTTCGCGATATGTTTACTGCCACACAGAGTGGACAAATCGAACTAGATGGAATGAGTGACGATCGGCCCATTCGCCTTGACGGATTGTCCCGGGAGACGTTCAAACTGTTTCTTGAACATACCTTTGGAAGGTATGTCAACTATACATCATCTATTCTTCTTACTGTTAACCTGTTGAACTATTTGCAGAGTTCGCACTGGCTCTTATACTACTGACGAGCTCTCAAGATTCCTTCACTTTTGCGACATGTATCAATGCCGCCATACACAAGAATTTGTTGTGCACCGTATATTCACTGCACGTTTCCGCTTTCACCCGGCTCAGTTGATCAACCTCGCCATCAAATACCATGTCCGGACCATCTTTCCTTTTGCTTTCCAACAACTGGCAGAAACACCGATCTCTGAAATCACACACGCACACCGGGAGCTAATGGGACATGAGGTATTTTTGAACATTGTTTATGTTCAAGCGGCACTCGATCATCATCGTCGGATGGTAGCTGCAGAGGAGCCGAAAATCTTGATGCATTCAAGCGACTGTCAAGACCCAACAGGTTGCAACGAGGATTGGCATGCTATTTGGTGGAATGGAATGGGCCGGTTCCTCCTCGATGCCAGGAATCCACAGCCATATAGTGACGCTGTCAAGCGCTTCAAGGAACTGAAGTTTGGACGGGTTAGTGAGGGTTGCAAGGAGCTGATGTTCAAGCTCCTGGATCAGGGAGCCGCCTTTCATCATGCTGAACATTTTATTTCTGAAGCTTGTCACCTTCTGGTTGAAAAGTTGGTTTTTGAGCCATAGTTTCAGTCATATTTAGTACCTTGACTTTACTTCAAACATGTGGCGAGCTTGAGAACATAAGTATAGCAAATCAGACGCAAGACTCAGAATGCTCGTCATGTGCACGTTTTCCTGGTCATGCGACAGTGTTAAATTCAAACGCGGAGGCTCTGGACAAGATGCGCAGTGCGGGGGACAGCGCGCAGGGGTGCGCAACGCGCAAATAATAAAAGTGCTGATATAACGCCATAAGTTTAAACTCTCCATATTGCTCTCTAGTGTGCCTTCGACGTCGATACGTTCGAGCATGCCAGTACTCACCGGTGCACCGACCTAAGGCTTTTTGAGACACTGTTTCGATCTGGCGGCAGCCAGTCCAGACTCTCCGACAGCACTGCCACCGGCGGCTCATTCCGATTTCCTCTATTAGTAATCTGGTTTGGGACCGCGCTGGTTAGTCAGCATCACAGGTTCCCAGGAGTTGTAAGTAGTCGGTCTTAAGTAAAAGCTTCAAGTTAACGGAGCGCGGTCACGGTGGTCTTGACTTCCATACTACCATGCACAGGTGCGGCAAACCTCAAACCTAAACCCATGCGCACCTATACATGCAGAATGCAACAACCAACTAAAATTGCCTTGGCAAGCAGTTAGTGGAAATACTGCTACCAGGCCCAGTCACGGTACAGCCCCACCCACTACATTACAGTTCCTGGTGTCCGAATTTGACAGTTGTTGCTCACAGGTGCTCGCCACTACTAGTGCTTAATGATAATAATTTGATCCTCATGCATCCGAGTCAGTGGGCCATGACAATAAAAAAAAAGAAGCGCTCTTTGGAATTGTGCGGCCTCGTATTTTTGAAATCGGATAGAACCTGCTCAACGCGTCATTGTGTTTACCCCGCGTTGCTGGTTGGTTGGTTGGTTGATTAAACGAGCAAGATCAATCAAATTACGCCTCAAATCATCTGGGCTTGACCAAACAAGACGAATTTCCAAATTCCGGTGCGTTTCACACTAGCGCAAGGCCAGGAACGGATCCGGGGACACTTGTCAGGGGAAATGCTTTTCAGAGTCCGTCGGACACGCGGTGCGCACGGTTAGCTTCGAGCAGTCAGGTCGAACAATTGAGCCTGATTCCCATAATTCTACCGCTGGTTTGAATTGATGTATATCATAGAATCCCTACGGACATCGAAACTGCCTAATCCAGGGCCATCACTCAAGCTGTTGAATGACGACCATGAGTGAATTCCGTACTTCCAGAACCTTCCAACTTGAACATGGACTTGGCGTTACTTGGTCCGAACTTGCTATCCCGGCTTTCGTTATTCCCCTATGGGTGTTGTAGTCAAGCTTGACGTGGCAGGCTGTGGGCTTGTGCGTTGGCATAAGCTACAAGTAACTAGTCGGGGCTTGGCATTTGACGTTGACTTCAACCTTCTTACGGTCAGGTCTATCACTTGTTGGGGAAGTTGGGATCAAGAGAAGTTACCAGATTTCTATAAGATCAAACCGCGTTGAAGTGAGTTCTTCTCATCGAGTGCTTTGTAGCACATATTCCTTTCCTCTGTACTCAATATAATGCCCTTCCTTAATGTCATTTTCATGCTATGGCTTCATCTAGCACATGCAGCATCCATCATCTCACGATCCAATTCATATCCACTCAACTCTCGTTTGAACACGCTAGGCCCTAAAACCAATTTGATCATTTCCAATAAAGTCATATCTCCAGACGGTTTTGTGCGCTCGTGAGTTTGCCTTTGCTGCATTCTTTACATGTTAATCATTGGTACAGTGCAACGCTCGCTGGAGGAACGTTTCCGGGTCCAATCATTGCAGCCAGAAAGGTGCATTTTCTCCCAATTCGATCGAACCTTCAGACACTGACTACAGTTGAAGGGAGAGCACTTTGCGATAAATGTCGTGAACAGACTTACTGACGATGAAATGCTCAAGAGCACCAGTGTGGTGGGTATACATCTGTTCAGTACTCATACATCAGGCTTACCCGACTCTGTTTAGCACTGGCATGGAATCAGGCAGAATGGGAGTAACTATGTAGATGGAGTCTCGTTCGTTACTCAATGTCCCATTGCGCAAAATCACTCCTTTCTGCACTCCTTCGAGGCTCGGAATCAGGCCGGAACCTTCTGGTATCATAGCCACTACTCGGTCCAACAGTGGTGTGTTGATATGAAATGTTTAACTCCGCAATCAATGATCTGAAACCGTTCAGTGATGGACTCCGCGGGGCTCTGATTATCTATGACCCTGAAGACCCTCTATCCTATTTATACGACGTTGACGACGGTACAGTGACTACTATCATAATGATGAATTCGCTCACTTAAGACATTCACAGAGACCACCGTCATCACTCTTGCTGACTGGTACATCTCAGAACTATGTGTGACTTGCATTCAGTTCACCAATTGATCATAGGTACCATATAGTCGCCCCCGTTTTAAGCCATATAATTGGCACCAATGCCAACTCAACACTCATTAACGGTCTCGGTAGATATCAACAGGGACCCCAGAGTGAACTTGCGGTGGTCAGTGTCGAGTACGGGAAAAGATACCGCCTGCGCCTTATAGCAATGTCTTGCGATCCCAACTTCGTGTTCTCCATTGACAACCATAACATGACGGTAATCGAAGCGGACGGTGAACTGACGCAGCCCCTCCTCGTGGACTCGCTCCAGATACTTGCTGGACAACGATACTCTGTTGTGCTCGTTGCGAACCAACCGGTCGACAACTACTGGATACGGGCACTCCCAAACACTCTAGGCTTGAACAACTTTATCAACAACCAGAACTCTGCCATCTTGCGATACAACGGTGCACCCATTGCAGAACCTACTACAAACCAGACCGAAAGTACCATGCCGCTCGTTGAGAACAATTTGCATGCTTTAATCAATCCTGGTGCACCTGGGATTCCAGAGTACGGAAAGGCAGACATCAACTTGAAGTTGGTGGTCAACAACTCGGGTGGGATATATTCGGTCAACGGCGTACCATACAAGCCTCCCACGGTGCCCGTACTACTTCAGATCCTCAGTGGCGCACAACAGGCAACCGATCTCCTTCCGGCAGGAAGTGTATATGTTCTAGGGGCTAACAAGGTCGTCGAATTGACGATGCCAGCTGTTAATGCTGGTGGTCCTGTAAGTTTCCCGTACGTTCATTACCACGTTACACACATCTAATGACATCTCCCTAGCATCCGATTCATATTCACGGTGTAAGTATTTCTGGTCACCTGTTGACGCTCGATTGCTCACTGTAGTGATAGCATAGCTTTGATGTCGTGCAGAGCGCCGGAAACAGTTCTTTTAACTACGTCAATCCCGTACGCAGGGATGTAGTATCCAGTGGGATCCTGAGCCAACAGATGGTGATTAGATGGGTTACAGATAACTCTGGCCCATGGTTCCTGCACTGGTGAGCACCACGACATTGATATATCTCGCACTAGCACTGATGACATCATTTACCTAGTCACATTGATTGGCATCTCGACGCGTACGTGTCTCGAGCGCTCCGACACTGCCGTAATCTGACATGTGTTACCAGTGGTTTTGCTATAGTCATGGCCGAAAGTCCTTTGGACACTCAGGCGCATCTAGGCTACATACCCAGTAACTATTCGATGTCCATGTTAGGCTTTGCTTCAGCTGATGATGTACACAGATGCATGGGACGAACTTTGCCCAACATTCAACTCGTTAACCCCAGCCCAGATTGGAGCGCAAAATTCGTATCAGGAAGCACAGAATATCTCCACACTGCTGTTTCCTAACACATAGTGTTCACTATTATACAGTTGGAAGGAATGGCACTAGCAGGACTCTCATAATAGATACACATAGTAGCATCATTAATAATATTATCACAAGCCATCACATGTAAATGCTCTGTAATTTATGCGAGCTTGCTCGCAGACTACGCTCGATGTTGTGATGGGCGAGCCACCGTAACACGGACCTATACCGAATGCATGTTGGTGCCCACCCACTAACCGCAAACCGTTCTGCTGGAAGCGTGCTGTATTAGTATCCCCTAGGTCGACGTCCAAAGATAGTCGTTCCTTCTTATCACGTGCTGTATGTCAATTGCTGGCTGAAGATCACCCATACGAAATCTACGCGATTCAGACGGTTCCTCCTGTCAGTCGTTCTCACCTGTGACAGCTGGGAACGTTTGACAGGAGGAACCAGTGCGTGTTGGGCGGTGGACCGTGTCGTGGGTGCCATACTGCTGGACAACTGCCAGTGGTCCAATCAGATCAAAGCAACTGATGAGAAGGCGAGGATAGAGTAGTGACTCTCCGGATCAAGAGTAACTGTGTTCACATTCTGAAATAGATACCGCCGGGGCCGTAGCCTGGTACGATACGACTGATTATGATTTGAGTTCGACACCTAGCTTCTACGTAGCTTACTTCTGTCAAGGGACAGACCTCTCGAGCTCGACGTCTCCTGTGCTGAAGCCTGAGTGGCTCAAGATCGGCTAAGAGCAGGTGTGGGACTAGCCTGGGATGGTTTGGTGTGAAGTCGGCAGGACTTTGGGATTCTGCCTAGGGAACGAGGGAGGCAGTGGTGCTGCCTGGGAGACAGCAGAACCCGAGCCGTCGACCACGGTCTCTGGGAATCACGTACTTGTTGATCCCGAAGTGAACGTACTTCCAAAACTTGGATGTATCGTATGTTGGTTGTATCGAACGTTTTTCCAAGGATTATGAAATCCATGACCAGATTTAGTAAATGGGCACTGCAGATATGATGCGATCTTAGCCACGTGCCAAAAATGGGCGATATCGGACGAGCAAGACCATCGATTTCTAAGTCGTTTCACTAGTCTTCACAGCTATCGGTAGCTTATAAGGTACCTCTTCGCTCCCATTTAAAGGCTGTTCTGACGCTCTCTCCATCTTGTTCCAGATCCACCATTACCGCACTCTCTCGTCGATTCATCATGGGTGTCCTCGATATCGTTCCCGTTAGTACAAATCAATCATCGGGGAAGCTGATCCACTGACGTCCTAGCAGGCTGGTGTCCTAACTGGAGATAACGTTCGCAAATTGTTTGACTATGCAAAGGAACACAAGGTACATTGCTCTCAACTCATCTCTTATTGCCTTAATGAAGCGCCTTGCAATTCAACTTCAATAGTTTGCCATCCCCGTGAGTGCCTTTCCTATTGGATGTAAAGATCCCGCTGAAGCGATGATATCTTCACCAGGCTATAGTGAGTGACGAAATAAATCATGGTCTCCTTGAGTTTTGACTTGACTGCGTCAGAATGTCACTTCCTCATCCACCGCTAACGCCGTCTTGGAAGCCGCAAGGTCAGCCAAAGAGTCCGGGTCATTCACGAAATGCTCACCTCTAGCTCTGCAGAGACATCAAGGCTCCGATCATCCTGCAAGTCTCTCAGGGTGGAAGTGCCTACTACGCCGGCAAAGGTCTTGCAAATGGCGACCAGCAAGCTTCTATTCTGGGAGCTGTTGCTGCTGCCCACCATATTCGCACAGTTGCGAAGGCCTACGGCGTGTGAGTCTGATCTTTACCCGGGATTCATGTTATTTTAAACCACTGTGGACATTAGGCCCGTCGTTCTTCACAGCGACCACTGTGCCCACAAGCTCCTGCCATGGTTCGATGGCATGCTTGCTGCCGATGAGGCCTATTTCAAGGAGCACCAAGAGCCCCTTTTCTCTTCACACATGCTTGACCTGTCTGAGGAGTCAAAAGAGGAGAACATTGCAACTTGCGTGAAGTACTTCAAGCGCATGGCACCTATCGGTATCTGGTTAGAGATGGAAATTGGTATTACCGGTGGTGAAGAGGACGGTGTTGACAACACTGGTGTCGACAACGCGTCCCTCTACACCCAACCCGAGGACATATACGATGTCCACGCTGCTTTGAGTGCTATTAGCCCCAACTTCAGCATTGCCGCTGCGTTCGGTAACGTGCACGGCGTCTACAAGCCTGGAAACGTCAAACTCCAGCCTGAATTGCTTGGAAAGCACCAAGCTTACAGCAGCCAAAAGCTCGGCGGCAAGTCCGAGAAGCCTCTCTACCTCGTGTTCCACGGTGGTTCTGGGTCAACCAAGGAAGAGATCAGGACTGCAGTCGGGAATGGCGTCGTCAAAATGAACGTTGATACTGGTGAGTCTGTCATGTTTAGCAGGAAATTCAGTCGCTGACGCGCAACGGTGACTCAGACACCCAGTTTGCTTACCTCGCTGGTATCAGGGTACGATTGACTACCAGTCATCGAGATCGAGCAATGGCTGACCACTATCTCCCAGGACTTCGTTTTCAAGAAAAAAGATTACCTACTCACTCAAGTTGGTAACCCTGAAGGCGCAGACAAACCCAACAAGAAGGTACGTCACTAAGGTATCTTCCATAAGATTTCCGACACTCATGTTGGACTGCAGTTTTATGACCCCCGTGTCTGGGTTCGTGAGGGTGAGAAAACGCTCACGGCGCGGGTCAAGGAGGCTTGCAGTGACCTCGGCAACACTAGTGAGTGTCAAGTTGAGCTTGATCATTTATCAGTTATTGACTTGAACATCGTCCATAGACCGCCTGTAGAGAAAGCGCCTGTAAATGCATGTATAGCTTAGAAATAAGGTTTGAAGATATATTACCAGTCCTGTACTTCTGCAAATGGCCTGACAGTGAAAAATTATGACGCCCGAAAGCAACCTAAGTTGGTATAATTTACGTTGAGCAGTGGTCCATAGACGTGCTTGGGATGTCTAGATATATCTGCAGCTGAAAGGTCGCGAATCGTGAACATATGAAGAGTTTCACGTACTATCTTGGTTGATGGAAGCGCCGTATGTAAGTGTGACAACTGTGGGCGGTTTCGAACTTCTGTTGATTTGTTGAAATCCACCAAGTGTGACTCACAACTGTACCACCAACATCCATCTCAATCTTGGGGCATCTCCGGTCGAGATCGCCTTGTCTATAGTCTGTAATTCGAAGTTCCTGCACGACCGGACACGGGAAAATCCACATACCAAATATTTGTGACAACATGAGCATGAACGATGTTCGTACGTGATTCTTAATCTTTACTCCGCTCAACTGCGATTCACAACGCACGTACTTAGTCTACGCTTCTTTCCTCTTTCCGGTCTTCTTGACTATTGAATGCACGAGGTGCATTCTCTACGTCTCTGACAGAACACCTGGCAGCGGGCCATTGCGCTTGGTCGTCTTGCTACTCAACATCCTCGCGTTTGGCCCGCTCCGGGTGATTTTTGGATGGATGTTGATGATCGTATGGTTGCCTGTGCGAGCTCTTCTTTGGTTCATGGGTATAGGAAGGGGAGCACCAAAGAAAGGTGCGTGTTTTTGGTCTCTTACTCGCTGTGCAACATGGCTAACAGCCTATCAATTCATGCGTCACGTATGTAGGCTCTGCAGCGGCCACGGCGCGGTTCTATGAATTTAAGAAGAGACGAGCCGATGGACTGGAAGAACAGACGAGGGGAAAGTTGGTCTGGAGGACTTGAGGTATTATTCATTTTCTTGGACTGTATGTACCTCTAGAGGTGTATTCTGTTGTTGTTCTATGATTGTTGTTGTCGTTTTATTATATTTATGTTTTCCTGTAGCTCCCAGCTGGCCAAGGAGCTCAATTCTATATTCATGCACCGAACAAACCTATGTGTATACCGAACCTCTGCAATCACGTGACCGCGTATTTGCTGTCAGCCTTGACTTGAAGCTGAAGCTTGAGTCTTGTGTACAAGAATTCGTTAGAGGAATCCATGGTGAGACCTAGGCGCTGACGCGAAGGCGCCGAACGAGCGGAATTCAATGGCGCCATAGGTATGGCGCAGATGCAATTTATGTCGAGAGTCCCTAGGTAGGTAAGCATACAATGCGGGGTAAATATGGGTATTCATGTGTACATGTGCTGTCAATATAAAATCTAGGTCTGGTATTCGAGAAAATGCGTAAACACATACAGTTACAATATCTCCAATGTCCTAACGTCCATCATGTCGTAAACGGAACCAATATCTTTGACTTGTGCAATGATATTGTGATCTGACGCGATTCTCTTGTATTCTCCGCCGCGCTGTTGCGCTAGCAAAAACGCACTAAAAGGTTGTCCAAGGCGAACGATCAATCGCAACGCTCGATCGATCGATTCCGAATCAATCGACTCCTGTTCTCCAAAGGATTCGCCAAAGGAATCTTGTAATGGAGACCCGGGTTGGGTCCAATCATCCTCGCTCTGCGTATCGTCTTCAAAGTCAGGCAGCCCGAGGGGATAACGATCCCAGGGGTGGACGAGTAAGAATGACTGTCGAGTGGGCCGTGCGTGCGAGAACTGAACCAACTTGTCTTTCGTCGAGATTAGCAAGTCGTGAAGTCTGTCGACCTTGACTTGATACGTAAAATATGTCTCCTGGTCTTGATAAGACCTCCGTCTGACCTCCGTGATAGGGAATACGATGCAGGGCAGGTGCAGACGGCGGTTTGCGAAACGGGGAGCGCTCATATAGTCAAGTATGTTGTACAATTTCACAGCCAACTTCGTATCCACGGAGTCTCGCAGCGCGGAGACTGATATCTGCATTTCATCTTCAGATATAGATGGTAGCGTGTGTGGCGGAGCTTCGTATGAAGTGATTGTCTGCAGGCAAACAGCTGTTAAACTCGGAAGAACTTCCGACCCAGTCGAGGGCAGTAATGTCCCCTGACTGGGCTATGATCTCCTGCAAAAGCCGCCCGAGCGCGTTTTGTTTCTTCTCACCGTACATGATGGGTAGCTGGACACCGAAGAGTCCAAACAAAGAGTATGCGATGTCTTCCTGCAACGTGGTGACACGCCTTGATGCCCATTGCAGTTTTTTCCCGTGCGTGTCTCATCCCAGGACGGAAGTCGATGAGAATCTGTGTATCTATGCCCGTTGCATCTTCCAACTCCTGCATAATCTTGGGAGACTCCTTGTGGTTGGGAGAGTGGTCATCAAGATATAAAGTCCAATCATTTTGGTAGAATAGAACGACCTTGGGAGCCAGAAATTCAGGAACAGTCCATCCTCGTGTGTTCCAAGTGCTTTTTGCCAGCGCGCCAGGCTTTGACGAAGGAGCGACATCCGACAGGTATACGATCGTGAGGACTGAGTGGCGATACCACACAAACATGGAATTGAGTGATTTTTGGAGTTCGACATTGTTAGTTTGGTCGATGCAACATGTATCCACCCACCCCCAGCGGTGCCCTGTATCACGAGTCGTTCTGCAGAATAGCTGTAATTTCATGATGCCGCCAGCGGGATTCAACTCGTACACGACCTTGTCCTGGATGTCGTGCAATTGCAGTTCCCTAACCTCCCACCTATGTGATAACATGACACAACGGAAGTATGTCACCACCACGTCTTGGATGTCATCCATTCGTAGCTCTGCCCGCTTCAATGTTGATGATAAGAGCTCCTTGTACTCTGTGCTCGATTTGAAGGCATTTATCTGCGCCTCTCGATCACATAAGCGCCCTGTGTGAGTGTCGAGCAGACGCGGCGGGGCGTCGTCGAGGTGGGTATATGTGACCTTGCGAATAGCACCATCTGCTTCGGATGGACTGATAAACTGCTGGCGCAGCGCTGTTGATAGAGTCGAGTAATATTACTTCATGTACGTTGACACGCGTAGTAGATAAATCTTACTTGTCTCGGGAGCATCGTCCAACTTGGAGAGCATGATTTGGAAAGCTTTGATAGATTCATCGTAGAGTTGTGCACCATGAAGCGCTGCATGCTTCACCTCATATCCAAGATAGGATGAAGGGTTCAGTTCGATGACCTGCGTGTCACCAAAATGAACATCGGTTACAAAACAACAGATGCTACCGCACCTTTTGTGCATCACGAAGCGCATCCTCCCATAGCATTTTCTCCGACCTCGCCTTACTGCGATTGGCAAAGATGGTGTAGGTTGCAGAATCCAGGTCGATCGCTGCCGAGTAGATCTCGATAGCCCTGTCGTACTCGCCCGCAGCGAGGGCAGCATCTCCGCTCACAGCAAGGTCTGCAACTCCGTTGGCAGCATAGAGCGTACTGCATTCTTGCTTGAAAGCTGCACCACGGCGTGAAACACAGGTGAGCATTGTAACCCGTAGACATTCCAAAAGGCTTACCAGTACACCAATCAAGGCAGCTTGCTTTCGTAGCGTCATCGCTCATATCTATCATGTATCGATACGATTTGAGGGCTTCTCCAGGTCTACCTGCATGAAGAAGTGCATGACATCGTTTCTTGTTTGCATTTTGCCACAAGGACCTGAGGTCCCACCCGAAGAGCTAGGCGTTGGGTATGAGAAGCACGTTTGGTTGTATCATATCAACGTACCACGGTAAAGTCTCCATATCTGGAATGAATGACCGATTCAGGTAAGGCCGCGCCCATGTCGATAGCGGTAGTGAAGTGGTCAACAGCTTCATCGTAACGCGCGTCATCCAAGATGTCGACTCCAATTTGAACATGCAGATATGCCTGATATGTGAAATTCATAAAAAACCGTCAACATATATGGACTAGATATATTGTATGATACTGACCTCCACGGTACGACAAACAAGAGTATCAGCATTAGGACAAGCGGCAGCGAGCTCTTGAACACGTTGCATTGCGTCCTCGTGCTGATTTGCATTAAAAAGTGCGATAGCCTGACAATGACAATAAGGGAAGGAACTCTGCGAAAAAGCATGGACGTACCTTGATCAAGAGAAGATCAACTGTCTTCGAACCTCTGATGGATATGGATGCGAGGTCGAATGCTTTCATCGCATCCTCGAAATTCATTGTGCCACAGAGGGCAATGCCTTTGGATATATAGCCTGTCATGGAGGGCTGAATGCTGATAGACTATGTCATCGAAGTTAGGCTATTCTAAGGGGGATCACGATGGGGCAGTATATCCCACCTTGAGTGCATCCTGAATTGCGCTGTCCCAGCTGAGTTTTCGTGCCATGACAAATGACCGATTAGCATATGAGTTGTAGTTATTGCCGTCGGTTTCAATCTCTTGAGTTAGCAGCTCTTCAGCAGTCGCCAAGTCGCCACTTATGCATACATCACGAATCGTTGGGTATAAAGCGAAGATCTACATGAAATATGATCAACATTGCGTAATAAAAGTCAAAGATGGAAACATGCCGTGGAATCAGCATCGTGAGCCTGGCATCAACATTGAGGGTCAATGTGGAAGCAGATGAAGTGGCGGGAAATGCAAACACGGACTTACGTTGTTTGTCAACTGTGAGCCTGGAGCCTCCAACAACAACACGTCCTTGAGGAGAGATGAGATAACGATGGGACAGTGAATGAATAGGAACGTACTTCTACAGCCTGTTCCTGGGGAGAGTCCTCCAGCAAAGCAGCCTCGGGAACTGCCCATTGTGAAACCTTCTTATTGGCACACCCGCTGATGATGTGCTTGCCGTCCATGGAGAATGTGACAGAATACACATTATCAGAGTGCTTGAATATGGCAATGGTTCGTCCATCTGAGAGTCGCCAGAGGCGGACGCGCTTGTCATCGGATGCAGAGGCGACAAGTGTGCCAGTAGAGTTCACTGCAATGGCATTCACCTGATAAGTATGGCCTGTCCAGGCATCGCCGACCTGCTTCCAGGTTGATGGATCCCAGACTCGTATGGTGGGATCAAGAATGGTGCTCGCTGAGAAAAGTCGTGAACCATCGGGCATCCATGCGAGTGATAAGTTGAACACGGCGTGAGCGGTGAAGTTTGCGATGCATTCCTTCGTGTCCGCAATCAAAATTTGGACATCCTTGAATGTCGCGATAGCAAGGTGTTCTCCAGATGGTGCATACCGAATGCAGTAGACTGCTGCATGGCAGTCAATTGGATTTCCTTGCAGGTGCCAGTTTGCGGTGCTCCAGAGTTTCACGGTGCCGTCCAATGAACCGGTTGCTAGGAGTGTACGATCTGCAGAAAAGTCCAGCGAGTAGATCGACCCGAAGTGAGCTTTTATGATTTGGGTGAGAGAACTGCCCGTGTCTCTGTCCCAAGCGATGAGCTCTCCATTATAATCCCCACTTGCTATGAACTCCCCGTCCCTTGATACCGCGATTGCTCGTACTGCGTTGCGATGCCCCTCCATTTTCTTCAACACGATACCTTCTTTCAAGTCCCACAGACGGAGTGTCTTGTCTACCGAGCCCGTGACTATATGTCGTCCATCGGGGAAAGCTGCGACCGCACGTACGGTATCTGTATGAGCTCCAAACTCTCGAACGGGCATTGTTATTTGGGCGATGGACTCCGGTGCTTCCCCCATTCTGCTGTCGGATGGTGATGGTGTTTAGCAGTTGTGGAGATAAAGATTGTGGATGACATGATACCTTACTGCAGTGGATATCAGAGGCTCAACTTGACTCTGGTCGTTTTGCTTCATAATGAGCATCTGTCATTAGACGTCCGACTCACAAGGCCCCGCCATAACCAAAAGTCCAGAAAACAGGTATTACCTTATTAGGCTGACGGTCACGAGATTTTCTGGGTCAAGGGTTATTGCTTCTGAGACAACGACGCCAGCGATCGATCATTATTAGTGTCCTGTAAATCTGGTCTGAGGCCAGATTAACAGGGCTAATTAGCAAAGGCTGTCTGGGAGGTCAAATTAACCTATGTAAATTAGCGTAAATTTGCAAGTCTGCTAATTAGCGCTAATTTACTTGTAGATTTGACGAGTTTAACGGTTAATTAGGGTAAATGTGGTTCTACGGCCATACATCCCAGGCTTTTGCATCAGGAATTGCCTCTAACGACGACGACGATGACGCGACAATGGACGATGTTGTTAACACCTTGGCATGGGGATTCATGTTTCGGGGTGTTTCGTCCAGGAAGTCGCGGAGATAGGGAGAGCGCAACTCGATATGTACATTTGCCCCTGCAAGCAAGAAATATGAGCTGTCAACTTTTTCAAACTCGCTCGCCAGTCCTCGCTCGTCGTTCAGCCATTCAGCACCATCATCGGGAAATTTGGGATCACCAGCGTCGTTGGGTGGATTGGAGTTGAAGGGTCTTGGTTGAGGTGGACGGCGTCCAGGGAGTGGAAGGTCTTCAGACATATCCATGTCTGAAGCTGTACGCTTGTGGAAAATAGTTTCGTCCATGTCTCGCCATCGAACAAGCAATTTTTTGGCGGGATTTGCATTCTGCATAGTACGAGTGTGATTCACTGATTTGAGGTTGAGGTGCTAGCCAGAAACACATACCTCAGGTTTGTAACGATGAGATCATCCAGCCATTTGTGAAGTAATGCGACCTCGTTCGAATGCTCGTGCTTCTCGAAGTATGACTTCAGCACGTCAACAACACCTTCGAGACCAACACCTCGCTCCTTGAAGATAATTGGCCCATTATTGCGTTGACCCAGTCGAATTTCGAATGCCCGATTCAGAGCGCCAATCTCGCCCATGTCCAAGATATCTTCATCATCGGCAGCATAAAAGTCAAAGCCATACTGTGTAGCCGAAGCATGCACCAAGGGTATCGTGTCTGGGAAATTTTCGAGGTAAAGTGCAAGTAAGCTAAGTTTGTTGTGTATCTCCCAGTCAACCATTGATGGCCCTCGGCTGGTGTTTGATGTTGGCTTGCCTCAAAAATCGAACAATATTGCAACATTCTTATTCCGGCAGGTGAACGCTTCAAGCAGATCGGCCGATACAACATATCAAGCAGATTAACCCTAATTAACAGGGCATTTTGGGCCTCCCAGATTAACACAGTAAATTAGCGCTAATTAGCACTGCTGATTAGCACCCGTAAATTAGCATACACCAAATTTACAGGACACTAGTCGTGTGTGTTATGCAAATGTAGCGGAAGAAATCGTTGAGTCCATCATTACATTGTATTTAGATTATGACGTACATGAGCCTGCCTTGGGCGCCTGATAAGACATGAGCTGGGAATTACTACGCACGAAAATGGTTGTTCACGCGTTCACGGACGTGGAGCAAGACACTCACAACACCTCGACCGCGCTCAACACCATCAACATCTGACTGAATGGCAGAAGCAGCGCAGCCCTTCGTTCTGATCACCACGCCTGTGGAAGTTTCCGAAACCCGTGAATGCGCCGTATCCGCAACCGCAGTCCCTAATGCTCGTGAATGTTCTGTATCTGCAGTCGCAGTCTTCCCCGATAGACGACATATGGTGACTGGCTTTGGAGATCATACGCTTTGCCTGTGGGACTTGAAGACTGGTGTTATGTTGAAGAAAATGAAGGGTCATCGCACCTGGGTGGGGGCAGTGGCGGTATCACGAGATGGGCAGTTGATAGCAAGCGGTGATGCTACCGGAGAGCTCATTGCGTGGGACGGCAACACCGGTGAATCTCTCACTCAACCCATCAAAATCCACTCCACACGAATTGTGTCGTTGGACTTTTCTCCAGCTGGCGCAGTGCTGGCAAGTGGTTCGTGGGACACCACGACAAAGCTCTGGAGCACAAGCTCATGGCAGATGCAAGGGAATACAATCAATTGTAGTGGTTATGTCCATTGTGTTCGGCATTCACCGTCTGGCGAATATCTCGCCATCGCAACGTCCAAGGATGTTCAAATATGGACTACAGTCAAGAAGGAATGCATCGCACGCTTCCAGGGTCACGCTGTGCTCGATCCTGCTTGGAATTATTCAGTTGCGTGGACGCCTGATGGTAAACGATTGCTTTCAGGCTCCAATCCAGATCCAATCATACAGGAGTGGGATACAGCAACGTGGAAGCAGGTCGGTGATCCCTGGAAGGGCTATCCTGTGGCCAACGCTATTATCGAGGAACCCACTGGTAGTTTCGTAGCCTCCACATCCACGGACCACCCCCGACTCCGGCGGTTGTCGGATCGACGAACCATCGCCATTTTTAAGCGCTCTGATGGTGTGTACTCTGACACTTTCTCCACGTATGGCAAACACATCCCTACTGCAGGTGAAGATAGGAAGTTCTTGGATTGGCCAGTGCTGGAGGACTCTTTGGACGATTCCAAGGCACGTTTTGGCCATCAGCTCTTATAGCGGAATGTGAACGTGCTTCACGCAGATCCTCGCTATGAACACGGCAACCCGCAATGCATGCATAACTGGGGACTTGGACACCGCTGAAGCGCTGCTAACACGACAGATTGACGCTGACCGAAACGATCACAACGCCTATGCCAATCGCTCATTCGTTAGGACGCGAAAAGCTGACTGGGACAGCGCGCTTCAAGATGCACACCAGGTGAGATACACTGACCCATCGTGACCCACAAAGGCCAACTCACTTTGATGGTGATATAGTCCCTCAGTATTCAGCATTCCTTGACAGGCTGGATCTCCAAGGGGATTGCCCTCTGCGGAATAATGCGGGTCCAGGACGCGATGGAAGCATTTGACCTCGCGTTCATGTTCACGAACGAGTATTCAAAGACTACTCATCTTCTCCTCTTGATTAAGGCACGTCAATATTTCCTTGTGTCTCACCTAGCTTCATTAAGTTCAGGCCATCGCCTACTTCAATGCAAATCAACACGATCACGCAATCCGCCGCATCCAAAAGTTGGCTGATGTTTGTCCTGAGGCAGATACTCCTGTCTGTCATATCGTGGAAGTGAGTGTCGTGCACTCTCCAACTCACGGTCATTTGACACTGAACTTTCTGAACCTTGAACATCAGGCGTACCTACGTGTCCAACTGGGAATAAACGCCTTTGATGACGCCTGTTACAAGGAAGCTGCTGACCACCTCACTGTCGTTGTCAACTCCATCGCTTTCACCTCTCAGTCAGCCATTCAGTCTAAATATGAGGACTTTGTCATGGTATGTTGATATAATGCAAGCGAAAACACTTTTTATGTCCAACTCCGTGATCTGTGCAGCTCTTCGGATGGGACCTCAAGCAACTGTGGCAAATTGCAAACCAGAAAACGGTGCGATGCACTCCTCCACGCAGGTATGCTTCGAGAAGCCCACGAATCGTATCGATATATGATGGATATGAGCGACGAAGCTACGAAGGCTAGCTGCCTTGATTGGTCCACTGGTAAGTCTTCAGTCACATCACCAGACTGCAGTTCTCACTCGCATTTGACATAGCTTTCAAGCAAGAATGCAGTGCGCTCTATGCTGTCGGCGGAGATGCTGCCCTTGCCGCGAGTGGAGATACTGCATTCGATGCGAGCAATTATGACAAAGCTATTCTTCTATATTCGGCGGCAATCGACTTGGATTTTGCAACCTCGGCTACCTTTGCAAAGCGCAGTAAGGCCATGTTGGCAAAAAGGCTATGGGAGGATGCACTCCTCGATGCGGTAAAGGTACGAAGTCATCTATTTTTCCATAACCTATGCTCATTTTGGTAATACCTAGGTCATCGAACTCGACCCTTCCTCTTATCTCGGATACAAGTTGAAGCATGCGGCGATGTATGGCGCACAACGATACGATGGAGCCATCGAGGCTTTCCAAGTCATGCTATCCAAGTTGGACAATTCTCCCGACACTGAGTTACAAGGTAGGCCTCGAAAAACACATGTTTTCCTCCAGATGGTTGAACCTTTTCCCAGAGCTGCGCCAACAATATGCCAGTCCACTCGAAATAGAGGATATGATTAGAAAGGCCATTTATCCCGAACTTGAATGTGCCCCACTTCGTCTACTTGACCTAACCACCGGTCTTTTATGCGATCGAGTGGCACAGATCAATATCTTCAAGACGAGCGTGGAGTACAAGAAGCTTCTGTCATCCACAATGACGCATGGAGATCTTCGGGTGAAGCGCATCCAAGACGTGGTGGCGACGTACTTCCGTTATGTCATGCTATCGCATAGGTGGGAAGGGAGGGAGCTGTTACTGTATGACATCCAGGGCAAGTCGGTATACGGCTTAGATCCCGTTGGCGGCATCGTGAAGTTACAGTCATTTTGCACAACTGCTCGTAATGCGGGGTACAGATGGGGGTGGATTGATACATGCTGCATCGACAAACGTAGCAATACCGAGATCCAAGAATCAGTCAACTCCATGTTTGTCTGGTATCGCCATTCAGCGTTTACAATTGTCTATCTCTCGGACGTTCCGCCTTCGGCTAAGCCGGGCGCGCTGGCAAGGAGCGCATGGAACACGCGAGGATGGACCGTACCGGAATTCCTCGCTCCGAAAGTCATCCGTTTCTACCAAAATGACTGGACCCTATATCTCGACGACCGCTCTCCCAACCACAAGCAGTCTGTCGCGATCATGCAGGAGTTGGAGGAGGCGACGGGGATAGATGCACAGGCCCTCGTCGCCTTCTGCCCCGGTATGAGAGCCGTCCGAGAGAAATTACAATGGGCATCGACGCGCGTCACCACCGTGCAAGAAGACGTCGCATACTCGTTGTTTGGTATCTTCGGCGTCATCCTACCTGTAATATATGGCGAGACGAAGCAACATGCGCTCGGGCGGCTCTTGCAAGAGATCATAGCTCAGTCAGGGGACATTACCCGCCCTCGACTGGGTCGGAAGATCTTCCGAGTTCAATAGCTGTTTGCCTGCAGACATCACTTCATACGCAGCTCCACCATGTACGCTGCCATCTATATCCGAGGACGAGATGCAGATATCAGTCTCCGCGCTGCGAGACTCCGGGGATTTGGAGTTGGCTGCGGAATTGTACAGCATATTTGACAATCTGTACGCCCCCCATTTCGCACGCCGCCGTCTGCACCTGCCCTGCATCGCATTCCGTGCCACAGAGATTAGACGGAGGTCTAGTCAAGACCAGGAGACATATTTCATGTATCAAGTCAAGGCCGACGGACTTCACGACTTGCTAATTTCGACGCATGACAGGTTGCTTCAGTTCTCGCACACACGGCCCACTCGACAGTCATTCTTACTCGTCCGTCCCTGGGATCGTCATCTCCTCGAGCTGCCTGACTTTGGAGACGATATGCAGAGCGAGGATGATTGGTTCACACCCGGGTCCCCATCACAGGATTCATTTGGCGAGTCATTTGGAGAACAGGAGTCGGTTGATTCGGAATCGATCGATCTAGCGTTGCGATTGATCGTTCGCCTTGGACAACCTTTTAGCGCGTTTTTGCTAGCGCAACAGCGCGGCGGAGAATACAAGAGAATCGCGTCAGATCACAATATCATTGCACAAGTCAAAGACATTGGTTCCGTTCACCATATGATGGACGTTAGGACATTGGAGATATTGTAACTGTACGGGCATGTGAGGAGTTTACGATACAGTGTGTTGCATATCAAACTGCAGTGCGAATTTTTGAAAAATTCGGCCTCCCTGCCTTTACCGGGGCTTTTGCATCCAAATTAGGCAAAGTAGTGTCATACTTTCCGCACGCTTGACCACATTTAGACAAAAAAGTCCCGGTAAAGGCAGCGAGGCCGAATTTTTCAAAAATTCGCACTGCAGTTTGATATGCAACACACTGTAATTATCTGCAGAATATATTCAGAGCACGTAACTACGCATATTCGGAACCCAAAGTTTTTTAAAACAACGGGGATTTTTATTTGCACGGTTACCTTTCTACGGCGTGCGGCATTACTATGGCAGAAGTCTGTGTGCACATAGGCCAAATGAAATCCTACATTGCAATCAATCACACCCTAGGTTCTGTATCTTCAAGGTCAGTCCTTGCAGTTCATTCGTGCACAGTCCAACTTCTGGCAGCTGATAGCAGATTCATGTCCGTCCATCATCAACAAAAATGCCCATCTAAAATGGCCGGCGGCAACGGCGGACCATTGGGGGTACGCCCTACACTGGGACATTTGCGATTAATTAGTGATGCGACGTAGGGCATGGGTGCCCTTTAGAGTTTAGACTAGATAGTTAGTATTGTCATATGCGTATTGCGCATATGGTAGACTACCCTAAATGGATTTCCTTTTTTTAAAAAAGGCCAGTCCTCCCGTTCATGAGTGCAACGGGAATGATTTAGATCGGAATCGTGTTACTGAAGTTTGAACAATCTGTCTGCGATACAATTGGCAATGAACGAGCAGCAAGTTGCGCGTTGACGTGGGAAACGAGGTTCTTCGGCTGCATCAGTGTTACACACCGAAAATCGACAGTATGACTCGGAGTATGAAGGAGAAATTGCAAGAAAGTCGTAGGTACCTCAAGCTGTTACTCTTCCGAAGCACTTCGACTCCCCCGAAAACAAGATACGCATGTTACCTCATAGCACTAGAGGTCAAGACCTCCAGCATCTCTCAGTAACGTATTTTCTGCTCGTGTAGTATGAGGTTAAGCACCTTGCCATCGCGCGTCTACTATTGCCCACCATGTCCGACCTGAGTCTCTCACCGTCTACCACACCTAACCTCCAACCTGCACCCTGGATCCCGCGTCCCGTGCTAGGCCAACTACAACCTCACGAAGCCTGGCGCTGCCGCCTCCAGGCTTCGAAACCTCACGCTGACTCCGACTCCCGCACCAGAGCAGCATGACGGAGCATGATTTAGGGAATATAAGTAAATTTGATATCTTTCTCACTCAGGAAGACAACACACAAGATAAGGAGACATGTCTTCAATTTTTTTTTGAACATCGTCCAACTTCAATGAAGGATCCCGAAACGGACAACATGTCTAAGTCATCGTTGCTGTTCGCGAGTGGGAGGATGATGATGGCTGATAGGGGTGGTATCGGCGCAGGCTCGCGGTTTGGAATACCTGGCGATGATGATGCCGATCAGATACGAGCAGCACAATCCTCCATACCTGGGGGAGATGCGGTTGAGGCCGGAGACATCGATGCTGAACAACTCGGTAATGGCGTGTCCGGCGTTGTTGGCGGGATAATGTTGGATGAATTTAGCGGAGGGAAGGCAGGCTTTGGCGAAGAACGACGACAGTGGCTATACGAGGGGGAAAGCGCTCCTTCAATTACCGAAGAAGAAGGACGACGGCAGCGAAGGTGACGGACGAGTGGAGTTTGGTACAGTGGAGGGCGCACGCCGCCGCATGCACTGATGAAAATTGACTTGGAAGCTAGATAAGCACAAATGGTAAGTATTTTGGGCAAGCAAAGAGATGGGTAATGAACAACCCGAGTTGTAGGTTGAGTTGATTGACGTTTAGGTGGCGCCTTTCGTGTAGACGAATCGCCATCGGCGAGCGCCAGATAGTTGTCCTGTTTGTGGTCAAGAGGTTTTTGCCGCCACTGTTCCTACTACTCGGGTAAGTCAGAGCCAAATTTGCAGCTGACGAGGTCTTGTCATTACGTCCTTACATTATGCTGTACCCTACGTACCTTGTTTTTGGGAGCTTTGGGGAACCGAAGTATTTCGGAAGGGTAACAGGACACTCATCACACTTGCAAGCAGTTGCACCATTTTCGCCAACCTAATATGCAAAGGATCGTGAATGCGTGTCAGTTTCCTGAGCAAGATGAGCAGGGAGGAATAACGCACTCCAGATGCACCCCAATACTATAAGCAGGATGATGGAGTTTAGCGCAGTGTGTTGGCCTAATCTGAAAAGTTGCAAGTTTGTGCCAAAGGCGTAGCCTCTTAATGACTTGGGCGTCTGATAAGACACAGGACAAATTAGCGCTGTGAAATAGTAGTAAAAACGGGAGCTGTACGGCATAAAGCTCCACAAGGCATCAAAAAGTCCCTTCAACAAGTCCACCGACGGTTAACCGTTCTCACCGTCAACTTCGAACTGAATGGTAAATGTGACTCAGCCCATCATCCAAACGACCACGCCAGTTCGAGTGCCTGCAGCTTACGAACACGTCATACATGCAGTTGCAGTCTTTCCCGATGGACGACGTGTAGTGACGGCCTTGGGAGATAATACACTTTGTCTGTGGGACTTGAAAGACGATGGTGTGAAGAAAATGGAAGGTCATCGCAGCTGGGTGTGGGCAGTTGGGGTATCACGAGACGAGAGATTCATAGCAAGCGGTGATCATAACGGAGAGCTCATCATCTGGAACGTCGACACTGGTGAATCGCTCCCCCAAATCATTAAAGCCCATTCCGCAGCAATCTACTCGGTGGACTTTACTCAAGATGGAGCAGTACTGGCAACCGGTTCAGTGGACAAAGCTACGAAATTGTGGAGCACAAAATCGTGGAAGCAACAAGGAAATTCAATCGATTGTGGCGATTATGTTCACTGCATTCGGTATTCGCCGTCTGGAGAACATCTTGCCATCGCGACATCTGGAGATATCCAAATATGGAATCCAGGCAGCAGGGAACAGATTAAAACCTTGAAGGCTCACGCTGCATTCAATCTAGCATGGAATTATTCACTTTCATGGGCACCTGATGGCAGACGGCTGCTCACAGCAGGCTCTTATCTAGATCCCACCATACGGGAGTGGAATACATCAACGTGGGAACAGGTCGGGCATCCTTGCAGAGGCAATACTAAGGGCATCAATACCCTTACTATGAACTCCACTGGCACCCTTGTCGCCTCCACGTCTCATGATCACCATGTCCTCCTCTGGCGGCTGTCGGATCGACAGATCATCGCCTCATTTAAGCACTCCCACACGGTGTGCTGTGTCACCTTCTCCACCGATGGCAAGCACATTCTCAGCGGAGGTCTTGATAAAAAGATCTCACTCTGGGCGGTACCCTTGCTTGATTCCAAGGCATGTTTTATCCTTCACTCTTGGCTATGTAAAAACCATATTTCCTGCAGATACTCGACATGGACTCGACAATCCGCACTGCATGCATAACTGGGGACTTGGATACTGCTGAAGCGCTGCTAACACAACGGATTGACGCTGACAATAACGACTACAACGCGTATGCCAATCGCTCATTTGTTAGGGCGCGAAAAGATGACCGGAACGGTGCGCTTCATGATGCACTCAAAGTGAGATACACTATTGGACACCTACTAAACATAGACTAACTATGGTAATCTAGTCCGTTGCGATGCCCTCCTTGACAGGGTATCTTTCCAGCGACATCGCACTTTGCGGAAATGGGCAGGTACACGATGCAATGAAAGAATTTAACCTCGCGACCATGTTCACGGACGGACATTTGAAGACCATTCTTCTCTTAATAAAGGCAGGCCAAATCTTTCTCCCATATTCCTGATTCATCACAGTTTTCAGGCCATTGCACTGTTCAACGCAGGGCGGTATTGCGAGGCAATACCATGCATTCGACAGCCTCCGGACGCTTCTCCTAATGCCGATAGTCTTGCTTGCAGTATCGTGGAAGTAAGTATCACCGTCTCAATCCAGTCCAGTTCTCGGTTGATACTTATTAGAACTTTACACAAGGTTTATCTAGATAACTTGGGTGGCGCGCGTCGTAACGGAGGCGCGGGGGATTTCACTGCCGCTGTCGACACCATCGCTGGCTCATCTGAATCCGCCATTTGTTCCACCATTTGTTCTGAATATGAGGACTTTACTGTGGTGCGTGGATAGGATGCAAGTGAAAATGCTATCATTGCCCAACTCTGTGATCTATCCAGCTCTTCGGATGCGACCTCAAGTTAGTGTGGCAAAATGCAAACCAGAGACGGTGCGATTCCCTCCTGCAGGCAGGTGGAATTAGAGAAGCCCTCGAATCCTACCGACGTATGATGGACATGAGTGATGAAGCTACGAAGGCTAACTGCCTTGCTTGGTCCACTAGCAAGTCTTCATCAATGTTATCGGGTCCAGTTCTCACCTGCATTTTCACTCAGCATTCGAGCAAGCCTGCAGGGAGCATTATGCTGCCAAAGGATCTTCTGACATTGCTGCAAGTGGAGATGCCGCATTCGATGCAAGCGATTACGACGAGGCTATCGAGCTATACTCGGCTGCAATCAACTTGGATTCGGCCAGCGACACCATCCTCACAAACCGCAGTAAGGCAAAATCGAGACAAAGGCTATGGGAGGATGCACTTCTCGATGCACAAGAGGTACGATGGCATCCATCATCTAGTAGTCAACACCCATTTTGGTGATAGGTAATCAAACTTAGCCCTTCCAATTATATCGGATACGAAGTGAAGCACGCAGTACTTCATGCCGCACAACACTACGATGAAGCTATCGAAGCATTCCAAGTGATGCTCTCCAAGTTGGACGATTCTCCCGACACACAACAACAAGGTAAGCCCTGAATAACACATCCTTGAGATACTTGACCCTTTCTTCAGAGCTGCGCCAGCGGTATGTCTCTCGATCCGACATAGAAACGGTTATCCAAACAGCCATTCGGGTTCGCATGGAAAACACCCCGACTCGTCTAATTGACACTTCCACCGGTCGCTTATGCGATCGAAAGGCACAAATAGAGGCCTTCAAGACGAGCACGGAGTACAAGAAACTTTTGTCATCAATAACGGAGCGCGCAGACCTTCAAATGGAGCGCATACGAGAGGTGGTGGTGAAGTACTTTGGTTATGTCATGCTATCACATAAGTGGGAAGGGAAGGAGCCGCTGCTGGACGACATCCAGGGCAAGAGCGTGTACGAGTTGAATTCAGTCGACAGCGTCGGGAAGTTGCAGCGGTTCTGCGAAACCGCTCGTGATACTGGCCACCGCTGGGCGTGGAGCGATACATGCTGCATCAACAAGACAGACACGGTGGAGGTCCCAGAATCCATCACCTCCATGTTTCGCTGGTACCAGCACTCAGCCCTCACAATTGTCTACCTGTCTGATGTTTTCGCCTTCCGGCGCACTCGCTAGCAGCGTTTGGATCACCCGAGGATGGACACTCCAAGAATTCCTGGCTCCTAATATCATTCTCTTCTACCGAAATAACTGGGCACCATATCTTGATCATCAATCTGGCAACCACAAGGAGTTTATCATGCAAGAGTTGAAGGATGTTACAGGCATAGATTCACGGTTTCACGTCACCTTCTGTCCTGGGATGAGAGATCCCCGCGAGAAACTCAAATGGGCATCGCAGCGCTTCACCGAGAAGCCAGAAGACATTGCATATTCATTATTTGGCATCTTCGGCGTCCACCTACCCGTAATATATGGCGAGAACAAACAGAGGGCGCTTGGGCGGCTCTTGGAGGAGATTGTTGCTCAGTCGCGTGACATCAGTGTCCTGGACTGGGTTGGCAAATCATCCGAATTCAATAGCTGTCTGCCAGCCGATATCACGTCGTACGGATCGTCATCCACGTTGCCACGCTTGTCCGAAGATGAGATTCAGGCATCGATTTCGTCGCTGCGAGTCGCTGGGGATGATGGGATGGCTCTAGAATTGTACAACAAGCTTAATGATACAGACCCCCCCCGATTTCTCGAACCGGCGATTACATCTGCCTTGCATCGCGTTCCGTGTCACCAAAGGCAAGCGGATGGGCGATCAAGATCAAGAGATGTATTTCACGTATGATGTGGAGGTAAAGGGGCTTTGTGACTTCTTCACCACGGAAAA
Source organism: Suillus subalutaceus (assembly GCF_016647625.1). NCBI lineage: Eukaryota > Fungi > Basidiomycota > Agaricomycetes > Boletales > Suillaceae > Suillus > Suillus subalutaceus. The sequence goes on from NW_024540404.1 coordinate 89,652, forward strand.
AAAGTCTATCCAGTTCTCGCGAGCAAAACACACTACACGGAAATTCCTGCTCGTCCATCCCTGGGACAGTCGTCTCTTCGAGCTGCCTGACTTTTCGGATAATATGGAGAGCATGGGCTATTCATCCCGTCCCCCGTCCCCGTCAGATTCACATGGCGGGTTCCCTGGAGAGCAGGAGTGGCTTGATTCGGAATTAAGCGAGCGAGCGTTACGACTGGTTGCTCGCCTCAAACAGCCATTCAGGGCATTTTTGCTGGCGCAGACATACGGCGAAACATACACGAGAGTAATGTCAGATCATGATATCACTGCACAAGTCAAAGACACGACTTCTGTTCGCAACATGATGGACTGCGTCAGGATAGTAGAGGTGGTGTAGCTTTGAAGAACAAGAATTTCAGATGTCCTTTCCTTGTACATTGACATTTCAAATTACTTATACACGCATATACATACCCCTTGGGTATTCAAATGTATGGGACGGGTAGCTACTCGTACTACTTACAGCAAAGCAGACGTCGCCTTAAGTTGTAGTACTACGCACATGGTTGTGTACCACCAACCAGTGTCCTTTGTTCGAACCTTAGGACAAGGCAGTATACATAACGACCACATTATACCTTCCAGCATTTATATCCTTCAAACATGAATACAGGTTCTCGTCCATACATTATATATGTAGCGTTCTGCGAACGGCTGTAACGAGTCAGATGGAAGGATTAAGTATCTAAGTATGGATCACCCGAATCCCAATCGTGGTCACCTATTGACCAATATAGAACTACACGTGTGCAAGAATAATAGTAATCCAACCATACTCCGAAGACAAAGTGGCAACTGTCACGGTGCAGATGAGAGATCTCTGCTTCCAAAAAATGCATACCGCTACAATATCTCTAGCGTCCTGACCATGTCAGGAATAGAAGAAAGGTCTTTGACTTGTGCAATAATATCATGATCTGATGCGATTCTCTTGTATTCTCCGCCGCGCTGCTGCGCTAGCAAAAATGCGCCAAAAGGCTGCGCAAGACGAGCAGCCAATCGCAAGGCTCGATCGCTCAATTCCGAATCAACCAACTCCTGTGCTGGAGGGAACTCGCCAGGCAAATTGTGTAATGGAGACTCGGGCGCAGACCAATAACCTTCCTCGCTTTCTGTGTCGTCAGCAACGTCAGACAGCTCTGCCAAGCCAGACGGCTCCGCGAAGTCAGGAAGTTCGAGGAGATAACGATTCCACGGACGAACAAGCAAGAATGTCTGCATAGTGGGTCGTGGTGACGAGAACTGTATTAGCTTGTCCTGAGTGGTGATAAGAAGGTCATGAAGCCCGTCAGCCTTGACTTCATATATCTCCTGGTCTTGAGCGCGACTCCGTTTGACTGCTGTGACACGAAATGCGATGCAAGGCAGATGCAGTCTGCAGTTCGCGAAACGAGGAGCGTTCATGTTGTCAAGCAGGGCGTAAAGTTTCAGAACCAACTCTAGAGCCACGACATGTCGGAGCGAGGAGATTGACGTCTGAATGTCATCTTCGGACAGAGATGGCAGGGTGTATGACGGAGCTTTGTATGAAGCAATGTCAGCCGGCAGACAGCTATTGAATTCGGATGATTGCCCCACCCAGTCTAGGGCACTGATATCACCCGACTGAGCTATGATCTCCTGCAAGAGCCTCCCGAGCGCCTTTTGCTTCTTCTCGCCATAAATGACAGCCAGGTTGACGCCAAAGATACCAAACAATGAGTATGCGATATCTTCCGGCCACGTGGTGACACGCGCCGACACCCATTGGAGTTTTCTCCCGCGCGCCTCTCATCCCTGGACGGAAGGCGACAAGGGCCCGTGTGTCTATGCCTGTCGCATCTCCCATCTCCTGCATGATTTCAAGGGAATCCTTGTGGTTGGGAGAGCGATAGTCGAGATAGAGGGACCAATCCTTCCGAAAAAATAGGACAAATTTTGGGGCGAGGAATTCTTGAACTGTCCATCCTCGCGTGTTCCAAGCGCTACCTGCGAGTGCGCCAGGCTGCGACGAGGGTGGAACATCCGACAGGTAGATGATGGTAAGTGCCGAGTGGCGATACCATATAAACATGGAGTTGACCGATTGTTGGAGTTCGACGTTGTTAGTCTGGTCAATGCAACACGTATCAATCCATGCCCAGCGATACCCCTTATCACGAGCGGTTTTACAGAATGACTGCAACTTCGCGATGCCGCCAACAACATCTAAGTCGTATACCACCTTGCCCTGAATGTCATGCAGCAATGGCTCCGTCCCTTCCCACCTATGCGATAGCATGACATAACGGAAGTACATCGCCACCACGTCTTGGATGCGCTCCATCTGAAGGTCTGCAGGCTTCGTTGTAGATGACAGAAGTTCTTTGTACTCTGCACTCATTCTGAAGGTATTGATCTGTACCTGGCGATTGCATAAGCGCCCAGTGGAGGTGTTGATTAGACGATGCGGAGCGTCGCCGAGTTGAGCCTTAATGCACTCTTCAATAGCGCCTTCTACTTCGGATGGACTAACATACTGTTGGCGCAAGTCTGGCTAAAGAGTCAATAATGTTGAAGAAGGATATGCTATTTGGGGGCGTACTTTGTGTTTGCGTGTCAGGAGCATTTTCCAACTTGGAGAGCATAACTTTGAAGGTCTCAGTGGCTTCATCATATCGGTGTGCGCCATAGAGTGCCGCATGCTTTGATTGATATCCAAAGTAAGACGAGGGGTTGAGCTCGATGGCCTGCGTATCACCAAAATGAGCGTCGAATACGAAACGGTAACGGTCATCGCACCTTTTCCGCGTCCTGGAGGGCATCGTCCCATAGCAGTTTTCCCGAGTTCGCCTTACTGCGGTTCGCAAAGATGGTATCGGTTGCAAAATAAACGTCGATTGCCGCAGAATAAAGCTCAATAGCCCTGTCGCAATCGCCCGCAGCGAGGGCAGCATCTCCGCTCGTAGCGAGGTCAGTCACTCCTGCGGCAGCATAGAGCACGCTGCAATTATATTTGAAGGCTATTTGAAATGTTAGTGAAGATTGTTGCCAGAGTGACATTGTGAAGACTTGCCTCTGGACCAACTCGAAACGAGGCAGTTGGCCTTTGTTACTTCGTCACTCATATCCATCATGTATCGATATGATTCGAGGGCTTCTCTAGGCCTGCCCGCGCGAAGGAGTGTATCGCACCGTTTTTGGTTTGCAGTTTGCCACAGGGACTCGAGGTCCCACCCGAATAGCTGGACAAAGCGCTCAGTAGGTATGCAAGGCATTCTTGGTATGCATTATATCAACGCACCACCACAAAGTCTTCGTAAACAGAATGAATGGAACGAATGGCCGATTTCGATGACCAGGCATCAACCTTGACAGCGGCAGTGAAGTGGTCGGCGGCTTCATTGTAATGCGCGCCATCCAAGGCATTTATTCCCAATTGAACACACAAATATGCCTGATGTGCGAATTTCACAAAACACAGTTTCAACAAAAATCCAGGCTTTGATTTGAATGATACTCACTTCCACAATTTGACAGGCAAAAGTGTTGGCACCGGGACAAAGGGCAGCAAGCTCTTGGATATGGATAATAACCTCGCCATGTTGATTTGCATTGAATAGTGCGATGGCCTTAAAACCGTAATGAAGCAGGGAACACCGAAGCAAAAATTGGCGTGCCTTGATCAACAGAAGAGGATATATGGTCCCCGAATCTCTGTTAGTGAACGTGGAACCAAGATCAAAAGCTTTCGCTGCGTCCTGGATTTGCATTTTTCCGCAGAGGGCAATGCCTTTCGAGATACAGCCTATCAATGAGGGCTTAATGGCGATGGACTATGTGAGCATAAAAGTCAGCTCATGTAACTTGGATTACCAGTGTATCTCACCTTGACTGCATCATGAAGCGCATCATCCCACTGGCGTTTTCTTGCCATAACAAATGAGCGATTGGCATAAGAATTATAGCTGTTGTCATAGGCGTGGATCTCTTCTGTGAGCAGCTTTTCTGCGATAGTCAAATGCCCAGATATGCATGCATTGTGGATTGTTGGGTTTAAGATAACGATCTGCATGAAACATGCTCGAAAAATTGATGTTTTTGCAACAGTCAAAGGTGGGAACATGCCTTAGAATAAGGCCACATGTCTTCGGGTACTGCCCACTTTGAAATTTTTTTATCTCTACCTCCACTGAGGATGTGCTTGTCATCCATTGAGAAGGTGACACGGTGAACCTGGTCTGAGTGTTTGAATATGGCGATAGTTCGTCGATCAGAGAACCGCCAAAGGCGGACATGGTAGTCATTGGAGGCGGAGGCAACCAGGCTGCCATTGCAGTTCACGGAAATGGCACGGACAATATCAGTATGGCCTGTCCAGGCGTCACCAACCTGCTCCCAAGTCGATGTATCCCACTCCCGTATGGTTGGATCGATATCATCTCCCCCTGAGAGAAGGCGTGTGCTACCGGGCATCCACGCCAGCGAGATGTTGTGCGAATCGGTCACAGCATGAGCCTTGAATTTCGCGGTACATTTCCCCGTACGTGTATTGAATATCTGAACGTCATTGTGTGTCGTGATGGCAAGAAGTTCGCCAAACGGCGAAAACCGAACGCAGGTAACTTCACTACCACAATCGATCGGATCCCCTTGCAACTGCCACGTTTGTGTATTCCATAGTTTCGTCGTTCTATCCCATGAACCACTTGCCAGGACTGTGCCATCAGGAGATAAGTCCAGCCAGTTGATCCATTTGTGGTGGGCTCTGATGGGTTGAATGAGAGGTTTGCTTGTGTCTCCGTCCCAGGCGATGATCTCTCCGTTTAAATCACCACTCGCTATCAATTGCCCGTCTCGTGATACAGCCACTCCCTGCACCCAGTTGCGATGCCCCTCCAACTTCTTCATCGAATCACCGTTTTCCAAGTCCCACAAACGAAGTGTATTGTCTTCAGAGCCTGTCACCATGCGTCGCTTATCGGGGAAGAGTGCGAGGGCGCATATATTATCTTCATGGCCTCTAAACTCTCGAGCAGCCCGTGTGGTGCTTGGAATGATGGGCTGCGCTGCATCATCCATTCTTGCGGACGTTGGTGGTATTGAGAACGGTCAAGGTCGACTTGCTGTGTGGTTGTTGGCATTAATAATGTGGGCATCTTGAAAATGTATTTATATCGACATTCACAAAGTCACTGATGGGCAGTGTCATCAAGATTCACACAAGTACCCCCGGTCTGCAAGTCAGGTCTTCTGTATAGTTTCAACGATTGTATTTATCGTTAAACAATCTTTCATATTACATTGTAGTCTGATTCCTCCGCATACAATTTTTTCTTTCTTCTGAACGAGTGACTGCGCAGTCGCGGGCATTATCTCAAGATGTGGTCAGGGACTCCTTTCTTCGCTTCCAAGGTCCTAACGTGTCTTGCTCGACATTGTCGCTGTCATTGAAATCTGGCCCGCGCTAAGGTGATTGTCAACTAGGACCAATTTGAAAGTCTTGTGGGGGTAGCTACCTTGGTTTGTTGTTGATGTCCCTCTTAGAGGCGCTTTTTTTGCTGTTGCAGGACACCAGCAGCCGATGCAGCTACTCTGAGAGGGACCGTGTTTGTATTTTGAGGAGCATGGAGCTTGGCAGAGGTGGCCAGAACTTCTTGCCCATTACCGACTGACTGGGTTGCTGGGAGTGGGTGAGCGGCAAGTGTGCTGGATGGACGCATGAACTGAGCTGCAGTCTCGAATCGATTGGCGTGTGCATCGCTGAGCCTGGTTAGATTACGAGCTGGAGGGGGAGTGAGCTTGACGGCATGTTAAAATTGAGGATGTATCATGTATGAAGATGGGGACGAATGGTAAGATTTCGGTATACTACCTGTAGCGGACTCGACAATGAGCTCTGCATGGACAGTGTTGTTGTAGCTGATGCACTAGGTGCGTGTAGAGACACAGGCGCGGCTAGTGATGGCCGAGAATCTGCGTGGGTACATGTTGAAACAGGGAGCAGGATTGGTAGATGTTAAGCCCAGGCTGTGTCCATCTTGTTAGCCTCGCAGACAAAATTAACCATCGCTAGTGCATAATCTTGAGGAGGAAACGACACAGATTGCTCAAGCCATCGATAACAGAAAACGTCTGTGTCGCAGTCATCACCGTGGGCACAATCGCAGCATTTAACTTACGACAACAAGATATTTCGACCATTTAAAACCCTTCAACAAAGCTGTTGTGGAGTCTCTGCGGTAGTAATCAGGATGGGGATGGTCTGGCCAGTGTCAAGATTAGTGTCAATGATGCGAAACATGTCCTTTCGCTGACATTAAACTCCCTTCTTGACGTTGCAGTCACACTTGAGGGGTATTTTCGCGACGTCGAAATATGGAATGTTAGTGGTCTGAGGAAGGAACCGTGTACTTGCAGCACTGCCTGTGGCAGCACCTGCCATCTTGAAAGACACTTCTTCAAGGAAAGAAGTGCTTCCTTTCGTAATATATCAGGGTAAGAACAATGATTGGATACCAGATACTCAAGGCATGTCAAGTTGTTATATGTTGCTACCAGGTTATCGACAAGGAATAATAACTTAGTAATCTGCCATGATGATTGCAACTTGCATGCTTATCAAATCATGTGTAGTAAGCCCAGTAGTAGGCAATTTGAAGTATTTACCAGTGTTGTTATTAACCCGGGTTATAACTGAATAGGTTATAACTGGTGCGTCCTGATTTGAATTAACTGCGAAATAACTGGGGTTAATGAGGTTAAAAACAGTTAATTACTTCAAAGTGCTAGCTACTCTGAGTCGTCAATAATTAATAACGATTGAGCTCGATGGACCATTTCCCATGCCTGATGACTCCCCTGGGACATTCCTACTAGTACTTTCTTCATCCTCGGGCAGGCGTGACATTAGCTCGTAGAATAAAGCCTCACACTCCATGTTTTTCACACCCTGGAACCAAAACTCGTCCCATCCAACCTCAACAGACCAATTGAACATGTCGCGGATGCGAAACATTCTCTTCTGACCGAAAAAGCAACGAATTTGTCGCAATTTGTCGCCGCCTGCTACTTTCCGAAATGCCTGAGATGTCATCCTCAACCTCAACTACTTGTCCTAACCCCGATATGTATTCCTCGTTGTCGTCGTCATCAGCGGGATCAGTGATGGAATTGAAAGACCAGCCCGCAGAGATACATGCACGAAGTAATTGTTTTGCTTCCGAGTTTTCGGAACAATAGCTCTCTCCTCCGTCACTGTAACATTGCTTATGGCAGATGCAAGTTGTGGTTTGGTGGAAGGTCCCTCATCGTTGTCGTCAGCCTGCCGCTTTTTTCCACGTTTAAATGTTTCAGCATTGGTCGTGACATTGTCAGGGACATATTGACAATACAACAGATGGTTCGCCATGATTTCGACCTTTCCGGCAATATGAGGGACATTATCGCATGCTGTTTGAGTCCGTTATATGGTATACATTAATCATTTATGTAACATGGCATCAATTGGCGAAAACTCACCTTCCGAATCTTGCGTCAAAATTGTGAGAGTTCTGACAGCCTGCAGTATTCCGTGTGCAACAGCCTGCTGATCAGCATTCGCGAGATCTTTAGCCTTCACATTGACACAATATTTACAGCGTGCTTGCCAGTGCACTTTATCAACCTTCGCAGTCCCCTGATGAAAATGATCCCACAGCCAGGACTTCTCCCTACCCATCGGAGCGGCTTGGAGAGGTAATACAGTCCCAGGAAACTGGCACAGAGAGAATCGGACGAGATTGATGATAACAATTAAAAGTTCGGTGACCCCCAATTAACCCAATTAACTCCTAGTACACTAACCCTACTAACCCTCCCAAAATCACAGATCCATTTAACTAACCTCTTAACCGGTTATAACCGGGTTAAGTTATAACTGTTTTAACCAGTTAGTAACAACACTGGTATTTACAACACCGTCACATCCAGCTAGTGGCGGCCACCACCATGTCCATCCCTTCATTCGATCCCACCAACTACTCCACTTACACCCAATCACCCAATATATTATGAGAACTTCACAGTGCCGTCCAATGAACCGGTTGTTAGCAGTGCACCATCTACAGAAAAATCCAGCGAGTAGATCGACCCGAAGTGAGCTTTTATGGTTTCGGTGAGAGAATTGCGCGTGTCTCTGTCCCAAGCGACGAGCTCTCCGTTATAATCCCCGCTTGCTATGAACTCCCCGTCCCTTGATACCGCGATTGCTCGTACTGCATTGCGATACCCCTCCATTTTTTTCAACACAACACCTTCTTTCAAGTCCCACAGACGGAGTGTCTTGTCTACCGAGCCCGTGACTATACGTCGTCCATCGGGGAAAGCTGCGACTGCACGTACGGTATCTGTACGAGCTTCAAACTCTCGAACGGGTATTGTCATTTGGACGATGGACTCCGTTACTTCCCCCATTCTGCTGTCGGATGGTGATGGTGTTTAGCAGTTATGAGTCAAGATAGAGATTGTGGATGACTTGATACCTTGCTGCAATGGATATCAGAGGCTTAATGTGCATTGGACCCTGGTCGTTTTACTTCCATTGGCGCAGCCCCACTTGGCATCTGTCATTAGACGCCTGACTCCCACTAGACTCGTGACCAGTCCGTCTATGAGGCAAATTTAACCGTCGATAGAAACGGTTAAATATCCCTGGCTAGTTGCCAACCATTTACAAACCAGTGGAGCAACTTCAACTACACCGTATTTTCTACATTTATGCACGAATCGTCATCGGTAGTTACCCGGACCGTCCTCTACTCGCATTGTTCTCTTATAGCACGCATTTAGCTCATCGTAGTTCATTTATAGTTGCAACATGTCCCAATAGCACATACTACTCCATGAGCCCCCCACTGTCCTCGAGACGCTCGTTCTCCTTTGTGAGGCAAGTAGCACATTCGACCGAGTTCGTTGAGATTCGAACAAGAGCTATTTCCTTTGTGGTACCGGAAGTGCTACTGATATTGTTCAATGTGGTATTCAAGTGGTGTGAACTTGAAATTTCGTAGTTGACATTGACATCGAGGGCTATGTGGGAGGCATTTTCTAACGCAGGGGCAGAGGTGTACGACCCATTCTAGGTTTGGTCTGTTGCATCTATTAAGGCTGGTAATTATTCGACTTGCTGATGGCGGAACTGATCGATTACTTTGCGGTATTTATATTTCATGGGTGATATAATAAATGTATCGGCGACGACGACGGTGGCGGGGGCGATGAGCTTTTTACTTGGATTTGATCTCTATATATCGTCCTCAGTATGAGGATAACGTGTTTGACATTGTAGTGAACATTCACGCCAGGTCACACAGAATTAGGTGCCACCTTACTTGATGGTGGTTGTTCAGGTCCAGGAAGCTCCACTTTGTGTTTGCTGGTCTGCAGCGGTCTTAGTAGCAGTAGTGAGAACGAAAGGAAATATTTGCTGTGTTGAAGCAGATAGTTTTCGGGTGCGAGCCCCGAAGGGGCGACCCGGCCCCGACAGCGGCCCCAACCTCTGTGAGAGAGAGCCGAGGTAAGCTGCGATTCTCAAGGTAGTAGGAGTGAGAGCGACGCAGCGAAGTGAACCTCGGATCCCAAATTGTAGGAGCCGCAGGGCGATGCTTTGAGGTGAGGAAAGCGGGGTTGGAAAGAAAAGGTAGCGACCTGGAGGCATCTGCGTGAGCAATATTGCGGGCATTCGCGTGAGCAAAAGTACAGGTATCCGCGTGGAACAAGGTGTGGGCATCCACATGAGCAAAAGTGCGGGTTTCCGCGTGAGCAAAATGTGGGCAAGAGCCATGGGAGGGATAAGGTAAAAACCGATATGCTGAGCAGCCTACTCCACGTCAAGGTGAGTAAGCAGATAGTTCCCTCCCCTTATCTGAGAGTTTGCAACGGCAAACTCTCCTGCATGTGTAAACGAGGGAGGCGCAGAAGCATTTTTGGATGCCCTCTACCCATGGCCAGCTTCCCAACCGGGCTTATCCTCATTGTGTGCGTGTAAGGATCTAGGCCCTCAGAGCTCAACAGGCTGCCAAGTAGCCGAAGATAGCCTAGAAAATAGAAATCAGGAAAATGAAAATTTTGGGAGCCAGGGTCACGAAAATCTCGAAGAGAAGACAAAAGGCAGAGAAAAGAAAAGCATGCAGGTTTGAGCCTGTTGGAGCATGACGCGAGCACTGCATGGTGCAGCCTGAGAGACAAGAGCACGCGTTATTAATACAAGGGCGTAGCTATTTTGACGCGGTCCTGCCGTGCCTGCCGCGGTCGTGACGCGCAAGTGACGCGGCACTGACAAGTCTTGACACGGCTACTGACGCGCTAGTGCAACTCATTTCTATGCCCTATATTCGACTTTCACATCAAGTTGTATGGGTTCATGATCATAGGCACATATACTACTAGCCAGTCCTCAACTAATGACTATTTTTTAGGCTGAACATTCATATGTTGATCATTAGCGAGGATACAAAGTGTTTGGAATTCATTTCGAGCGACATAAGATAGTGTTTGAACATAATCTGTACCCTAGTATTTGTGACGGAGCCACGTCACACATATATGCCGCTTCAGTGCCGCGTCACAGGTGCATCACGACCGCAACAGGCACGGCAGGACCGCGTCAATTTCACCTGGCCCTTAATACAAGTACTGCCACTGCCACAAAGTCATAATTCTAACCGTGTACCCCACTTCGGGGTACCAACCAATTGTTGAGTACTCATCTTCCCAGCGGCATAGGCACTCATTTTTAGGCAGTCTTCAGATGGCTCCATCCTGCTCCCAGACCTTCCTGGTTTTATTCTTTCTCTCGTTTCCACAGCATTCCACGCAGGAAGTCCCCTTCGATTGTGCTGGACACCATCAGCGGCCTCTAGTAAAATGGCTGAATCCACGCAGCCCGTAATTCTCAACATCACACCCGGTCGAGCATTCAAAGGTCATGCAAACACCGTATTTGCAATTGTAGTCTTCCCTGATAATAGACGGCGTATGGTGACGGGCTCGGCAGACAGGATGCTTCATCTATGGGACTTAGAAGATGGTGTTGTGTTGAAGAAAATGGAGGGGCATCGCAGCGAGGTGTATGCAATAGCAGTGTCAAAAGATGGACGTTTGATAGCAAGCGGTGATAAAATCGGAGAACTCATCGTCTGGGACGGAGACACTGGAGCTTCTCTCGCCCAACCCATCAAAGCACACTCCGACAAGATCTGCTCGCTGGACTTGTCTCCGGATGGCACGGTCCTAGCGACAGGTTCACGAGACAAAACGACGAAGTTGTGGAACACCAAAACATGGCATTTACAGGAAAATCCGCTCAATTGTCGTACAAGAATATTTTGTGTTCGATATTCGCCATCTGGCAGAACTCTTGCCATCGCAACAGAACAAGATATTCAAATCTTTGATACAGTCACGAAACAATTCATCGCAAACTTCTGGGCTCACAGTGGAGCACTCAACTTGTCACTCACATGGACACCCGATGGCACACGGCTTCTCTCAGGGGGCTCGACTTTTGATCCCACCATACGAGAGTGGGATGCATTAACTTGGAGGCAGATTGGTATTTCATGGAAAGGCCATTCCGACGAGATCCACTCCATTGCCATGCACCCAACTGGCACTCTGGTCGCATCCACGTCTTCTGACAACCATGTTCGCCTCTGGCGGTTCCCCGATCGACGAACCATTGCCTTATTCAAACACTCTAACGCACCGTACTCTGTGACCTTCTCCGTGGATGGCAAGAAAATCCTCAGTGCTGGTAGAGATAAGAAAATCTCAGAATGGGCGATACCCGAGGACGCCTTGCCAAATTTCAAGGTAAGTTTTCAACCCCAACTGTTATAACGTAATTCGAGCATGCTTCACCCAGATTGTTAACATAAACATGGCAATACGCAATGCGTGCTTGGTCGGGGACTTGGACACCGCTGAAGAGCTGCTCGCAAAAGATATTTACGCTCATCCTAATAACTGCAACACCTATGCCATTCGCTCATTTGTCATGGCGCGAAAGCTTGATTGGGGCCATGCCCTCCGCGATGCTCTCGAGGTGAGATATGTTGGCCCGTTGCGACCCCGTCTGACGCTGATGACGACATAGTCTGTCAACATTCTACCTTCCTCGGCAGGATATATCTCCCAGGGCATTGCTTTCTGTGGGAAAATGCAGTTCCAGGACGCGATGAGAGCATTAGATTTCGCATCCAAATTCACAAACGAAGATCCAAAGACTGTTCAGCTGCTTCACTTGATTAAGGCACGTCATGTCGATATTTCTCCCCTGTTTCTGCTTCATGGCGGTTTTCAGGCCATTACACTGTTCAACGCAAATCGACGTGACGAGGCAATCCTGCGTGTCCAGCAGCTAACTGCCGCTCGTCCAAATGTTGATACTCTTGCTTGCAGTATCGTGGAAGTGAGTATCATGCTTTCAATTCCCAAGTTTGTGCGCTCACACTGATTTTCTGTCCTGCGCACATCAGGGATATCTTCGTCTCCAGATTAATGCCTTGGATGATGCACATGACAACGAAACTGCTGATAACTTCACTGCCGTTTTCAACACCATCGCTGTCGCATCTAAATCCACTATTTGTTCCGAATATGATGATTTCATCCTGGTATGTTCATGTGATGTATCCAAACATACTTGACATGCCCAACTGCGCGCTTTCTCCAGCTCTTCGGATGGGACCTCGAGTTCTTGTGGCGAACTGCAAACCAGAAACGGTGCGATGCATTCCTTCGTGCAGGTAGACTTCGAGAAGCCCACGAATTATATCGATATATTATGGATATGAGTGATGAAGCTGCGAAGGCCACCTGCCTCGATTGGTCCACTGGTCAGTATTTAGTATTGTCACTTGGGCTACAATGGTCATCCGAATTTCACTTAGCTTTCGTGCAAAAATGCAACGCGCTCTACGCTGCTAATGGAGTTGCTAGTCTCGTTGCGAGTGGAGATACTGCCTTCGTTGCGAAGGATTATGACAGGGCAATTGAGCTATACTCAGCGGCGATCAACCTGGATTCTGCAACATGCACCACATTTGCAAACCGCAGTAAGGTGAGGTGCGGAAAAATGCTATGGGACGATGCACTGCTAGATGCACAGAAGGTGTGATGACATCTATTGTGTCGACGTCATCGCTGATACTCGTAATTACATTAGGTCATTGAACTCGACCCGTCGTCTTACGTTGGATACCAGTTGAAGCATGCGGCGCTTCACGGCGCACAACGTTACAATGAAGCCATCGAGGCCTTCAAAATGATGCTCTTGAAGCTGGACCATGCTCCCAATATCGAAATGCGCAGTAAGCCCCAAACAATATACTCATCATGCGTATACTCATTACATGCTTGAATCTGTCTTCAGAGCTACGCAGGCAGTATGTCTCGCCGTTTGAAGTAGAAATGGCTTTTCGAAGAGTCATTGATGCTCAAATGGAAAACGCCCCACCTCGTCTGCTGAACACCTCCACTGGGCGCTTGTGCGATCGCGCGGCACAGATAAACGCCTTCAAGACGACCACAGAGTACAATGAACTTGTGTTATCAATAATGATGCGTGGAGATATACAAATGGAGCACGTCCAGGGCATGGTTGAGACGTACTTCCGATATGTCATGCTATCGCACAGGTGGGAAGGGAAGGAGCCTCTGCTGTACGACATTCAAGATAAGATTGTGTACGATTTGGATGCAGTTGGCGGCAACATGAAGTTGCAGTCGTTCTGCAAAACAGCTCGTGATGCGGGTTATCACTGGGCATGGAGTGATACATGCTGCATTGACAAAAATAACAATGTCGAGCTCCAAGAATCGGTCAACTCCATGTTTGTCTGGTACCGCCACTCAGCGCTTACTATCATCTACCTGTCTGATGTCCCACCTTCGTCCAAGTCCGGGGCACTGGCAAAGAGCGCTTGGAACACGCGAGGATGGACAGTTCAAGAATTCCTTGCCCCGAAAATCGTCCTCTTTTATCAAAAAGATTGGACCCTATATCTCGGCGATCGCTCTCCCAACCACAAGGATTCCATTGCAATTATGCAGGAGATGGGAGATGCGACGGACATAGATGCACAGGCCCTAGTTGCCTTCCGTCCGGGGACGAGAGATGCGCGAGAGAAACTCCAATGGGCTTCGGCACGTACCACCACGCTGCAGGAAGATATCGCATACTCCTTGTTCAGCATTTTCAGCGTCCACTTGGCTCCAATTTATGGGGAGAAAAAGCAGAACGCGCTCGGGCGGCTCGTGCAAGAGATTGTTGCTCAGTCGGGTGATGTTAGCGCCCTGGACTGGGTTGGGAAATCATCCGAATTCAATAGCTGTTTGCCAGCAGAAATCACCTCTTACCAAGCCCCACCATGCATGTTGCCATCTCTGTCCGAAGATGACATTCAGAAGTCGGTCTCATCCCTGCAAGATGCTGTGGTTATAGAGTCGGCCACTCGATTGTACAACGGGCTTGACTCCCTGAGCGTTGCCCGCTTTGCGCACCACCGATTGCATCTGCCCTGCCTCGCATTCCCCGTTACCGAAGTCAGGTCGAGGCATGGTCAGGGTCAGAAGACACACTTCACATATCAAGTAAAGGCAAATGGGCTTCATGATTTGTTGATCACCACGGAAGACAGACTGATCCAGTTCTGGCCAGGGAGGCCCACTCCGCAGACATTCTTAATTGTTCGTCCGTGGAATCGTGACCTCCTCGAGCTGCCCGACTTTACGGAACTGCCAGACCCCCGTTCTCCTATGGACTCGCAGGCCATGGGAGATCAGTCAGCTTCACCTGCGTCTCCGTTGTACGGTTTTCCTCCCGCATCTTCTGGAGAAAATGGGTTGTTTGATTCAGAATCTCAATCGCGAGCGTTGCGATTGATTGTTCGCCTCGGAGAGCCATTTAGCGGTTTTTTGCTAGCGCAGCAACGCGGCGGAGAATTTAGGAGAATCGCGTCAGAACACGAGATCATCGCACTAGTTAAAGACGTGGCTTCTGTTCACAGTATGATGGAGGTCAGGACGCTAGAGATATTGTAGTTGTGCGGGACCTTTCTGAAGAACAGAGATCTCTGAGGTTTCATTTCTACCGTGACGATTTCCTGTTCACCGGTATGCTGACTCGATGTTGGGCTATCTCTATTCGTCCAGTGATCATGATTACAAGACTTCCTTGGTTGGCACGAAGGTCAAGCCACCAGACCAACTTGAACGCTAGGGGGTATCACAACCGTCCCTTCAGATGTATCAAGACGACAGCTCGTAAACTCATTTCTCACTTCAAGACCCGACTATGTCCTGACAGTGAAAACGCACAGTCTCCTGTTCCTTCTGAAGTTTTGCTCATCCGACTCGCTGTGTCCAGATCATCTCCTTGTGAATTATGTTCCTGAAGACTCATTACAAGCCGAGGGACACGTGCAAAGCTTTTGTTTTAGGTGTATGCCAGAGCGGACGCACATCTTGCGGCCTGCCTCATACACTGATCATGAATATGACTGTAGTGATTGTGTTTCTATGCGGAGATACTGTTAAAAGATAATATCAACGATCATCAATGGAATGCCTCACGGTAAGAAGGAGAGATACTATTTTGCATGAGAATTTTCATGAATTCGTTAACTTGCAACCAACGCAGCATTTGTCGCATTTCCAGCGCATGCTGAACGAATCGTCCAACGGCAAGAACGAATTGCGGGACAGAGGTGCAGAGCTCCAAGATATCGTATGACAGTGGGAGACGGGGTGCTATTCTGGAATCTGGACCGCATGTACATGGTATAAATGCGCATCGACATGATGGCTAGACTGTGTCATGAGCCACCGAGTTGATTATTAACTATGCAGTCTTCGTGCCTTGAGACGTTATCTGAAAAACAAAACTTCCCCAGTTTTCAAACCGGTCAATGACAACACCTGTGAATCCATTGAAGCGGGTGTATTAAAATAAAGAAGCTGAGTGAAGATGGACTTACATCTGTGATAGTCAGTGATTCACGTGCGTTTTCAAGTTAGTACAACTGTACTTCAGAACATACACCTGTGGTATGGCGAATGAGTGCAATCTCTAGCGAATTTCTGGTGTCTCACTGAAGGTGCCATGTATATGTTCACATTGACTGGACATGAAAGAATGAGTATTGGCCACCTGGCAAAGACGATAGGGTGGGAAGACTAACAAACAACTGGATGAAAAACACGCTGAACAGAATACTTTGATCACATATTTTGCGCGCACATCGCAAGTATCGTGCCCAGGTAGCGAACCTGTGCAGAGAACTTGTCAAGTGGCGACAGTGCGAGCGTCGAACTTACATACCACTACGTATAGGCTCGGCATGACGGGCTATTGTGTCCTCTATCTGCAGCGAGCAAACCCGCTGCTTCCTATATTGGGGTCATGCAGCCTGCACAGATGTGGTTGACCTGGAATATCAAGTTATGATAGTATTCACTTTCGTTGAGAGGAATCCTACCTCGCGCGTGAATAAGAGTGCTTTGTTTCGGGAATTTAATTGTGCGTCATTCAAGCCCTACGACTCGGATATGGTCCAACATCAATACGCTCACAATAGTTGTACCACACGACGGCCACGGCGGCAACTAATGGATGATAAGCCTACCTTGAAGGAGAAGAAGTAGCACTTACTGCTCCAGACATTGAAAAGCTAAACAGCCTGCAAGATCGGCCACCATGCTGGTAGATCGTCCATAACAACGTTGCTTACGGTGGTGAGTAAATATGTGAGGTTGGAGACTGATTGTACGTTGTGACTTGTCTCAGACAGCATTCGACGCTCTATTGCCGAATATCTGTCAAACATATATATTCTTGTTCCGTGTTGTCTGCTCACACACAACAAGGCCAAGTACAGTTCGGTTAGGATTGTACACCACAGGGAGTAAAACGAAACAGAGAGTCGAGACATGATAGGCTGAAGTGGGCTTGATCAGGACTGCGTTGCACGGTCGCCTACGATGGACATCAAATTATTTGTGGGTAAGAACATTAACACGGGCTGTTAGGAGAAAGATCCTCATGGGACCAGGAACCATTTCTGCGATCCGTTGTCCACTGCCCACTGTCCAATGCACTGCAGTGGCCTGTTGTAATTAACATCGATCAGTAGCTGGTTACAGTGGCGCTGTAACTTACGACAAAAAATATATCTCAGCTACTTAAACCCTTCGACAAAGCTGTTTTGGAGTCTCTGCGGCAGTAGTCAGGATGGGAATGGTCTGGTCAGTGTGAAGATTGGTGTCAATGGTGTAAAACATGTCCTTTCACTCACGACGCTAACGTTAAAGTTGCATCTCCCTTCTTGACGCCGCAGTCACGTTTGAGGGATATTTTCCCGACGTCGAAAGATAGATTGTTAGTGGTCTGACGAAGGAACCGTGCACTGCCCGTGGCAACGCCTGCCATCTTGAAAGACACTTCTTCAAGGAAAGAAGCGCTTTCTTTCGTGATATACAACGACTGAATCATTCTAAGAGGGCTTGTCATAGTAGATATCAAGGTTATCGAGAATTCAAGGGATAACTTAAATAATTAGTAATCTGCCACCATGCTCATGGCAACTTGCGTGCTTATCGAATTGCATAGTAAGCCAAGTAGTAAGCAATCGTTTCAACATCACCATTTGGGTTCCGTTATCAGCCTTGTATCTGTGAAAACTAGTCTGCCATGTAACTATCTATAAATACAGGGCCAGTCTCGCTCAGATCTTCATCCAGCCAGTCCACCATGTCCATCCCTCCATTCGATTCCGCCACCTACTCCACCTACACCCAACCACCAAATCCATCATGGACGTATGGTCAGAGGGTCGACACCACTCCTGCCGGAAAAGATTGGGTCGCAGGCGAATCCGCAGGGTGGAAAGTCTATAACACAGCGGAAACAGACAAGGGGTACGTACTCCTCGATCTGTTGTTCAGCCGCAATTGTGACCGCGATCGACAGCGATATCTACAAGCTCTTGATCTCGGGTATCGTACCACGTCCCATCGCATTCGTGTCAACGATTAGTGAAGATGGCATAGAGAACCTGGCACCGTTCAGGTAAGATACACTCCCGTTACCTAACGCGCTCTGCACGCTTACCTGGCTTGCATCTACTAGTTGGTTTAACACAGTGAGCAATGTACAAAAACATGTCTCTTCATCGATTCGATAACTTCTTCCGATAGGTCACGAACTACCCGCCTATCATCTCATTCGCATGCAACCACGGCGCTCCGGGCCGCCTCAAAGACACGACCACGAATTTGAAGAACAGCCAAGGATTTACCGTGAACATCATTAGCGAGCCATTCGTCGAGAATGCAAATGCAACTGCCATAGACGCTCCTTCCAGTTTCGACGAGTGGAGTCTCAGCGGTCTGACAAAGGCAAAATGCGTATGCGTGCACCTTTGTGGTGCGATATATGCGCTAATAGCCAGATGTTCAGGTGCAAATAAAAGCCTCTCGCGTCAAGGAAAGCGCTTTTAGCATGGAGTGCGAGGTAATTTCATTCCATGCCGAGTCCGCTCGCTCACTAACCACGCCGCCTCCCAACAGCTCTACAAATCCATAGATATCACCCACCCAGTCACAGGCGAGCACAACAGTACGCTGATCCTCGCGCACGTCAAGTACATTCACGTGCGCAAAGACGTGCTCACAGAGAAAGGTGTCATCGACCTCACAAAGTTCAAGCCTGTCGCGCGTTTGGGCGATATCTCATATGCCCGCGTTGGAGATGCATACAGGATCGCCCGTCCATCATGGGCGCAGGATGAGGCGAAGATACAAGAAGCGTTGGTGACTCTCTCATCCCTGTGAAATAGAAGGAGGCCAGGTTACTGTTTCTTTGGTAACATATACCATAGATTATAAGACATGCAATAGATAGAGTATACCGTGATCGAGTTCGTTGCAATTTCTCATCCCCGAGGTACTCCTACCTTATAAATCACTAGCAAAGGCGCCGAGTAACTAGCGAGTGAGGAATTTGTAGGAAAAGATGAAGACTGGCATATTGGGTGCGATACGAACTCGTCGTTTGAGCTCTCCCCAGATGTGCATGTCGCGAGCTGAATACTGCGCACATGCCATTGTGAGGCTGTTAGTGAGTTCGAAGGGAAAAGGGAACAGATCGACGTTGTTACAAGACGCGTTGTAAAGATAATCGCGAAGACGAGCGAGGAAGAGCGTTTAGAGACTTTCGTTGTGGCGTTGGGCCATGCTTTGGAGCGGGGAAATCACTGTATGCGGTTCTGCTGCTAGGTATGAGTGTACATGGTCTGTATATATACGTTTTCGAACAGTTGACTAGGCCAGAGTGAGCATGAGGAGCATATGGTGAAGGTGTCAAGGCAAGGGGATCGTGGAATCTGGCTGTCTGAGCACAGGGGGTAAGATCGCGTGCGAAGAGTTGCGCAAAGAGTCACGTGGAGGTTTTCTGTTGGAGGGGGCGTAAAGGATATACAATCCTGACACCCGGTCCATACCTGCGCCAATCATGATAACATCATAGTCTAGGATCCATCAAGGGCCGCTGGCGCGCGTGGGGATGAGATCACTGCCGGCCGCCAGTCTTGATAGCACATCACGCAACCATCACGTTGAGGCAAATGTTCAACAATCTCGTGGGGAATTTGCTGTAACTTGGTGTCTTCCTGCAACCAAGCGAGCACCCATAAAGACCCACCGCTTGTCCTCCGACTACATTAATGCACTCAGGCTATATCCTCGCAAAAATCCACGTGCAGGACTCGAACAACAACCTACCGACGACTGATCACACTGCCGTCTGGCGTTAATATATCGTTTCACGACTTGAACACTTGAATCCGACTGGATTAATATCCACGTACCTCACCCGTCGAGATCATCGACATCCAAAGTAGTACGTTGTTCTATTGCATCTTACAATTGGTGTCGCAATTTATCGTCAATCGTTGTCAATCAGTCATCAACAAGCCATGCCGGTCCGGGACGCTCAGGCTCTAAGATCAAGTTGGGAGAAGCTGTCCCACGTATTTGTAAAGGGCGCTGAGTATGACTCTCGTGAATGCCAGCCTCATCCGAGACAGTTGGAAGGGTCCTGGGCAGATCTTACCAACTGCGTTCACACATTATTGCGCCGCCGAGAGAAGAGCCAACTGATTTGGCTTCATGGAGCGGCGGGTGTCGGAAAGTCTGCTGTTGCGTTCAATATAGCTGAAAGGATAAAGGTAAAATTTGCTACGGAAATGGACAACTTCAAGCGGCTCGGAGGATCTTTCGTTTTCTCGCGCAAACACGCGAAACGCTCTACGACTGGATATTTTTTTGCGACACTCGCCTACCAGGTAGGAAGCCTGTTTCCTGATTTCAAGGAGGTTGCGACAGAATCCGTCCTGGACAATCCAGCCCTTCTTGACCCCGATAAGTCTCTTCGCGACCAGATGGAGAAGCTCTTTATCTTGCCTCTTCAGAGACTTGTCAGATATCCGCCTTTGGTGTTCGTTGTCGATGCCCTTCATGAATGTATATCCAAAGCTGAGCTTGCTGAGCTCATCAGCCTGCTTGTCCAGGTGCTTCGCGAACCTCATTTACCCGTAATCCACATCCTGCTCACGAGTAATTCGCAAACCCATATCCGTGAAGCTTTTCAGCAAGCAGGAGCGGGCCCCTTGCTGTCTGAAATACGAGCGAGCACTTCTGGCGAGATTCTCGCTATGGACGTGGCATTCCGTGGTTCATCCGTAACTGGAGACTTGCCGCATATCCTCGCTATTAACACGGAACCCCGTAACGCGTGCATGACTGGGGACTTGTCAACCGCTGAAGAGCTGTTAACGCAAGAGATTCAAAGCAGCGGTGTCAACGACCACCATTCCCACACAAATCGGTCATTTGTTATGGCGCGGAAACATGACTGGGACCACGCGCTTCAAGACGCACTTAAGGTGCGATTTGTTGATCTATCACGAACCCTCTGCTAACTTTCGTAATGACGCAGTCTGTCAGTTTTTACCCTTCGTTGACAGGTTATATCTCCAAGGGCATTGCCCTCTGCGGAAAAAATCATCTCCAGGATGCGATAAGGGCATTTGACGTCGCATCCCTGTTCACGAAAAGTGATTCAGAGACCACTCTTCTTCTCTTGATTAAGGCAAGGATGCCAATTTCTTCTCGCGTATTCCTTGCTTCAACACAGTCCTCAGGCCGTTGCGCTGTTCAATGCAAATCAGCATGAGGATGCAATGCTGCGGGTGCAAGAGTTGGCTGCTGTTTGTCCTGACGTCGACACTCTTGCGTGTCGTGTCGTGGAAGTGAGTTTTATGTGTTCTGTGACTTCCGCCGAACCCAGGTTCGTGCGTGACACCAATTTTTCTTAACTCTGCACACCAGGCATATCTATGCTTCCAGCTGGGCACCACTGCCTTAGACGGCGGACGTCACAGCGAAGCTGCTGACCACTTCGCTGCAGCTGTCAAGGACAGCGCTGTCACATCGCAGTTGGCCATTCATTCTAAATACCAAGTCTTTGTGGTGGTATGTGAACGCGATGCAACCGCGAGTTTCTGTTCATGCCTAACAGTGTGCTTTGTCTAGATCTTCGGGTGGGACCTCGAGTCCTTGTGGAAAAATGCAAACCAGAAAAAGTGCGATGCACTCCTTCGTGCAGGTAGGCTTGGAGAAGCAGTCGAATCTCACCGATACATGATGAATTTGAGCGACGAAACTATGAAAGCGAGCTGCCTTGAATGGTCTACTGGCAAGTCTTCATTATTGTCGTCCGGGCTACAATCCTCACGCGCATATAACTTAGCTTTCACGCGAAAATGCAGCGCGCTTTATGCTGCCAATGGAGTTGTCGAGCTTGCTGCGAGCGGAGACGCTGCCTTGGCTGAGAAGGACTACGACTGGGCTATTGAACTGTACTCAGCGGCGATCGAGCTGGACTCTGCAACCGATACCATCTTTGCAAGCCGAAGTAAGGCGAGGTTGTTGAAAATGCTATGGGAGGATGCACTTCTTGATGCGGAAAAGGTGCGATGGCATTTGTTTCACAATAGGCCGTGCTCATTTCAGATATGCACAGGTCATCGAACTCAACCCTTCGGATTATCTTGGATACCGGCTGAAGCACGAGGCGCTTCATGGCGCGCAATGTTATGACGAAGCCATCGAGGCTTTCCAAATGATGTTGTTAAAACTGGATGAGGCTCCCGACCCGCAAATACAAAGTAAGCTCCGAATAATACACGTGTCAAAATAATTGACTCTTTGTCCAGAGCTGTACCAGCACTGTATCAGTCCATTTCAAGCAGAAAGCACTATTCGACAAGTCCTTCATGCTCACCTCGACAATGCCCCACTTCGTCTAATCAACACATCCAATGGGCGTATATATGATCGAGAGGCCCAGACACATGCTTTCAAGACGAGTGCAGAATACAAGGAGCTTCTGGCATCTGTAATCAATAATGCAGACCTCCAATTGGAGCGCATCCAAGACGTGGTGGCCAAGTACTTCCGTTGGGTCATGCTATCACATAGGTGGGGAGAAAAAGAGCCACTGCTGCACGACATCCAAGACAAGGTCGTGTATGAGTTAGAATCAGTCGACAGCATCACGAAGTTGCAGTCATTCTGCGAAGTTACTCGTGATGCGGGGTTCCTGTGGGCATGGATGGACACGTGCTGCATTGACCAGAAAAACAATGTCGAGCTCCAAAAATCGGTCAACTCCATGTTTGTTTGGTATCACAACTCAGCGCTCACAATCGTCTATCTGTCTGACGTTCTGCCTTCGTCCAAGTCTTGCACGCTGGCCAGGAGTACTTGGAATAAGAGAGGATGGACGGTCCAAGAATTCTTGGCTCCTAAAGTCATTCTTTTTTATCGTCAGGACTGGACCCTATACCTCGACTACCACTCTACCAACCACAAGGAGTGTACGGCGATCATGGAGGAGTTGGGAGATGCTACAGGCATAGATTTACGGTCCGTCGCCACCTTCCGTCCAGGGATGAGACACCCGCGAGAGAAACTCCAATGGGCATCGACACGTATCACCACGTTGCAGGAAGACATTGCGTACTCATTATTTGGCATCTTCGGCGTTCACCTACCCGTAATGTATGGCGAGAACAAACGAAACGCGCTCGGACGGCTCTTGCAGGAGATTGTTGCTCGTTCAGGCGACGTCAGTGTGCTTGACTGGGTTGGGAAATCATCCGAATTCAATAGCTGTTTGCCGGCGGACATCACTTCGTATCAAGCCTCGCCATGGTTGCCATCTCTTTCCGAAGATGATACTCAGACATCGGTTTCATCGCTGCAAGATGCTGCGGTTGTAGAGATGGCTTCAGGATTGTACCGTGAGCTTGACTCCCTGAGGGCTGCTCGTTTCGCGCACCACCGGCTGCATCTGCCTTGCATCGCATTCCTCGTCACCGAAGTCAGCGGAAAGCCTGGTCAAAACCAGGGGGCCAATTTCACGTATCAAGTCAAGGCCAGAGGGCTTCATGATTTATTGATCACCACGGAAGACAGGCTGATCCAGGTTTGGCCGGGGAAACCCGCTCCGCAAGCATTCTATCTTGTTCGTCCATGGAATCGTGATCTCCTGGAGCTGCCCGGTCACGCAGAGCCTCCTCCTTCTCCCGAAGCCTCGGAAAGCATGGAAGAATATTGGACCTTACCTGGGTCTTTGTTAGACGATGTGTCTTCCGGAGAAAAATGGACGGTTGATTCGGAGTCTCAGTCACAAGCATTGCGATTGATTGTTCGCCTTGGACAGCCGTTTAGCGCATTTTTGCTAGCACTGCAACGCGGCGGAGAATACAAGAGAATTGGGTCAGATCATGTTATCGTTGCACAGGTCAAAGACATTGCATCTATTCGCGATATTATAGATGTCAGGACACTAGAGATATTGTAGTGTACACATTGTGGATGAAGGATACCTGGCCTTGTGTTACGTGTATGCACCCACAATTATACAATGCACCTGTCCCTCTTTATTCAAATAATATCGAAGGAGGTCCTAGCACTCTGTAATGCCCTCGCCTTATAGATGTCTGATGCGGTACTCATGGGTTATCACCCTATAAAGACCGTCGTTAATTGGGAGTCACAGGTGCCATGCCTAGGTCATCATACATCATTATTCACCATGATTCATCATGAGCCGTCATATCTTAGGCACAATTAGGACAACTCAAGTTGCAATTTATTTTTGTCCAGTAGTAACCCCCAAACAATCTGAACTCTTTGAATACGAGGAATTGCAACCGCTTAAAACACTGGATCGTTGATTGTGACTCTTAAATGAAAGTCGCTTGGACCCCGCATACATCAGGAGCCACCTGCCCATGTTCCTCCTCCTCCCCGCGTACATCCTCGGCCGGTCGTCCGCAGCATCTACCAAGTCATGCAAGCGACATCGAGAAAAATTATCGGAGAAGAAGAATAGCAGCCCTAATAGGACGCTATCCTGAGACCAGAACGTGCTGTACGTATTCGTCACGTAGTAGTGAAGAATGTATAGTCGGAGTTATTTGCGTTATCAATCTATTCGAAACGGTGAGGATGCAAAAATGAGATGCGAGAATTCAATCGCACCGAATCCCGCAAGAGGCCAAGAACCAAGGCTAGACCTTCGAGATTCCGTCCCAGAGTGTATTCGGGAGAAGATCGGACTAGCCCAGTACTATCTGTGTGCCCTTCGTACACGAAGAATACCCACTGTTCTCCGCTGGTGACAACACCCCTGACGGCAGATAAGCTATCGTCAAGTTAGACTACCTCACGGAACATAGAACGATAGAGAGCTGACCCCTGCAATTGGCAATACGAAGCCGCAGCAATTGCAGCCCGAGGCAGAGTGGCCCGAACATTATCGCGCTTGGCTTCGAATATGTTGGACGTCATTGGTCCCTCGATGTATCCAGGATTCGCCAGTGCAGTAGTCGGATCACCCAGGAGGTATTCTAAAGAACGGTTCAAAGCCACTCTAGCACGCGACGGAAAATAACTAGCCGGTATACCGAGCGGGGAGTTTAGTCACCAGGAAGTCGACGACGCCAATAAACGAACATTTGCCAGAGTCTCGGTTGAAGGTCGTTCTAGGGAGAGGAAATTCTGGAATTATATTCACCGTCGTGTCACCCGGACACATGACTGATACAACTCTCAACAAGAGCATGTTGATCAAGATGCGACATCCAGCTTCCGTCTTTGGAGTTTAAATGAATATACAATCGATCACGGAAATCAGCCACCGTAACATACCCACCGTTGCGACGTGGCCGCGCACTAAACTTATCAGAAATCGCGTAGTGTCAATCGGAAGACACCCTGGTGTTTCGGCCAATCCAAGGTTTTCGACTTCTCGCCTCTTGTCGCTGATCAGGAAAAGTGGACCAGACGATATCTTCAATGAAAGGAGCGTCATTGGATCCACCTTAGAGAAGGAAGTGTGCTAAGGAGAGGCTGATAAGTGCTGTGGACAATTCAGCATCATTCAGCCTTCATCACCTTAACGTCTTCCAATTTGTCATGCAGTTCTTGGAGTGTATCGATCAAACTAGCAGGCAAATCCTCGTCTCCTTCATCAAGGTTGGAACGAAATTCCTCGAGCTTATAAAGCAATTCGGTTGTATCTCCTACAGTTAGGTCTGAAAGCTTTCGTCGTTTGACAATGGGAGGCATGATGTGCGATACATCGACAGATGCGAGAGACACAGGGATTTGATTGTTGGGGTTAGTTGTGGCTCGTCCATGGCTTCTGTTGGTGCCTAGCACTGAACTTAACGTAAATTATTACATCAGCGACGGTTAGTCGAAGTTCCACGGTGCAGAAGGACTTGAATACTTGAAGCTTGAAGAATGGTATGACTGGAAGGCGCAAGTCGGTCGGGACTGGCCTGGGCCGCCTGGCGTACTATCTAAGCCAGACGAGTTCGAGTACGCAAAATCTTTGGTGAACATTCTAGTCGACAAAACCCACGATAGTATAGTACAAAAACGAGACAGCTGGAGCGTAAGAGACGAGGGTCATTTCTACAAACAACAGGATGAAAGAGGATCGCAGATCAAAAACTTGTGAATATGTACTAGACGACAGCATACGACATAGAACTACACACAATAGAATTGAAAACATCCTCTGCTCGAGCGGCACTTCGTCTTCACGGAAGTGCGTAGCACGGTTGAGTGCCCAGGCCGCCTTTGTGCAGTCCATGACACCACCATCCTCCAAATCGGCGAACAAATTCTCGTAGAACGCTTTAACAACGTGTTTTGCGACAGCATCGTCGACCTCCCACAGCGTGCCAATGACGCTCTTGAATCCCGAAAACTGGAGACCAGCTGCGAGGTGAATAACCTCGTCGGGCGTCTCCTTGTCGCCAACGGCGGTATGACAAGCGGACAAGAATGCGAACTCAGCATGCGGAATATGTTTCTCCATGATATCAAGCAGCGTCAGGTGTTCATCTCTCATGACGAAGTGGGAATTGTAAGGCTGTGTAGGGTCTGCTTGCCATGACAAGCGAGGTGCACCCAGGTGTCCTTTTCCAAAGCTTTGAGTGCACCTGCTGTGTGGCTGCGTCACCAGAAATAGTGTTACGGTTGACCGTTGCAGGGACGAGCTTATGGACAAGTTCGAGCTCGCTGTCGACAGCCAAGAGCGCCTTGCCTTTCCCTGTACCCGGTTGACCCTGTCGATGTCACGAAGGACGGAGTGACACGCTTCTTCATCATCTGTCTAGATCTGACCAGAGCCGAAAGTGTGGGGTGTAAGAGCAGATGTAGAGATCTTCTAGGCATGGCTCTTTAGAGCGATCTGCCCTTGTTTGAAAGGGGTGAGCTGCATGGAGAGGAATGGACGTGAAAGCTGCGGTTGGACACAGCCAAATTCGAGAGCCGTGCTGTAGCTTAAGGACATGCTCGAGGACGTTGATGATGGGTAGCATGATCTCGTCCCAAACTGCCCGCAAGAGGACTATCAGATCATCGAGGCACCTTTGGCCCATGGTAGATGCGTGTCGTATCGCCCTGGCGAAGCGATCCTTGAGATTGTTTAGATCTGTCAGACAGAGACAGGAAGGGAACATGATGGGGTTCTCCTGACGTTGGGATAATGATGGCGCTGCACGAGTATTCGCTGGCAATAAGGACGATAACGGGGCCTTGGCGTGTGCCGCTTGCAAGTCTGCATATGACGGCGAGGGGAGAGAAGGAACCGCTGGAAACCTTGGAGTTTGCGTATCTCAGTTACTGCAGCTTCCATTGCCTTGTAGTCCCCTATACTCGGTTGCTGCCGATCAGCAGCAGCTCTGTCGGTGATGGTTGCAGAACTCTGGGCGGCATCGGAAACGCGCGTGCTCAGGTCAAATAATCGTGCGCCAATTTTGGATTTGCTGACTCGAGGTCTTCAACTGGAGTCTTGAGTCGAGCGCGGAGCGACCATTGCTGGCCACGGCCCTGCTCCACGAGTTCCACTGCGTGTCGTAGATTGTCGTGGCGGATGTGCATGCTGCATCTACAGGCAGCGATCTGGCACTACTGAAGGCAGCTGCAGCTTCACGCCGTGAAATTGTTGATGATCGCGTTGCCAAATGAGGTCAAGAAGGTCGAAAATGGTTGTAGGCATCCAGTAAGATATATGACCGTGTTGCTCTGCTACGATGACCCAGTTGCATGATGTCACAATGCGACCTGGAAGCCCTTAGTAGGGTGCCCCGATGCGAGCCTGAAGTTCTCCACTGCGAGCGATAAATCAGCAGAGTCGTGTAGAATCCGGTAACGAGACAAATAAGCCTCCCGCAGGCACACATAGCCAGAATACCTGCTCGGGTGCAGTAAAGACAGAGCGGCCAAAGATTCTTGGCAGAGCTGAATGGCCTCTTCGACATCGTCATTCTCCTGAGTTTGCATAAAACGCAAGCACAGCGCGAAGCCCAGATTTTGAAGATATGCATGGCGCTCTGAATGGTCATGTCGCAGTGACCGAAGGCATTCGCGGTACAGATCAATGGCCTCATTAAGATCCTCGATGACATATAATTCGTTGTATCTGGTGTCGAGCGCGAGGGCAAGGTTGTTGAGCGTGGTGTCACGACATGGATGCCCAGGTGGGCGCAATGTCAGTGCCTCACGAAAGAGGCTGATAGTTCGGGTTGATGTCATCAATGTCGCTGCGTTTGTTGGAAACGGCGATGAGGGCGCCCCCTAGGTTGTCTAATAAGGTATCACGCCCAACAGAGCACAGGCGCAGCGCTTCTTGGTACAAGGGATGGCTCATCGAGGTCATCAGGTTTTGCATTGGTGATTGAAGCGATCTACGAGTGAGAGGGGCCAAGTCATTTCAAGCAGCTATCACGGTCCAGGATTTCCCTCAGAAAGCAGAGGAAACGGCTTCACGACCGAGTCCTTATGCCTCTCATCTAGATCATCGATGCTGCCACATTGTGTAAAGCGCGAGTGAGTGATTGTAAAAGCGCGTAGAGTGCTCTTGGACGGCGTTGATGGCCCAGAGGACAAAGCTCGAGGATGACTTGTCGAAGGTGGATGCCTTCATCGATGTGTCTATCGGAAGATTGTTGCATCCACAGATCACATAATCGACCCCATTTTCCCCTGTCGCGTGATGCTACGAAGGTAGGTGCCCTCTGGACAGAGAGGGCAATATCTCATGACAAAGTTTGGCGGCTTCGCGGATGTCGGCAACAGTACTTCTCTCGTTGTGGCACCAGTTCAGCGCTCGGTGAGACAATATAGAGATAGTGATGATCGGGATGGCGCTGCGGACGCAATGCAAGGCTTCGCGGAACAGGGAAGTGGTGGTCTCAATGTCCTTCAAGATCGTCGCGAATATATGCCTGAAGGCGCGCGTACGCAAGGTTGGGAGAGGCAGTTGCGTGGTCAGGATGGCTGACTGGACACTGGTCTAGAACAACTGAAAATGCTGCACTGCATCGTTCAGGTGAGAGACCGCTTTGCTCGTCACGTATGCAGCAAATTGTGCATGGCCCGCATCTGTGTCTCGAGCGATTTCGCAGTCTACGAGGGACTGCGATTGGTGTTCCGTCAGCAAAAGCTAACAATAGAGACCAGCGTTACTTACATCAGACAGCACGCCCTCCTGATCGTCGCAAGTATGTACAATGGCGGCCTTCAGCGTGAGGGAAGAGTGGACACCACGAATGGGTGGGAAGGACAAAACTACGAGATGTTGGTATATGTGCATGAACGAGGAGAAATTCACTCTCACCGAAAGGTTCATCTCCGTGATCGAGTAGGTCATCCCACGACGTTTGAAGTTTCCCAATGACCTCTCCGCTGCCTAGCATTCGACCGGCCTCATAAGATGCCCATATTTCCACTGATAACGCAGGTGAGGCATGGGATGATCTAGAAACTGAAGATCAGTTCTCGGATCGCGTCAGAAAGTCTCCGTGGACTTTACAGAGTCACAGTGTCGCTCCACACTACAGATCTGTCGGATGATAAGACACTGATGGCCGATTTCCAGCGTCTCTGGGAATCGACATTGACGGATATGTAGATCCCTGCGGGAATGCGCTCGGAGGGGACTTGAAGATTTTTTCCGCTGATGACTATAAAAGAGTGTGAGGATCACGAAACGGATACAAGGTGATATGGAGCGACCCGCCTTCAAGTCTGACATATCGGCTTTCCAAGCTACCAGGCATGATGGTGTGATGAAGTAAAATAACGAGGATCGAGGATGGACTGAATGGTGAGCGGAATGAGTGAGAGGAAACGACGGGGTAGGGACTGTGGATATATGAAATTCGGCTCAGGGATCCGAGGAGAAGAGGCTGAGGGTTCAGGCTCTGCTACACGTGTATTTCCAGTTCGGCACGATAGACGCTGGTACGATTGCACTAAGCGCTGAAAATGGAGATCATTAGGATTAGCGGAAGAATCTGTGCTAAAGAATAGACAATGACATTGATCAGTTTTCAGCAAAAGTGGCCCGCACAGGTTGAAGGGGGTATGCGAGTCTCAGAGCGTCTGGTGATAGTTGCTGCGCCTAGACTTGTATCATGGAGTCGCATCACTCATTTAGCACACTTCGAAAGCAAAACGTAGAATCGAGCGTGTTTCCTAAAGTAGTGGAAATAAAGACAATACAAACTGCTGAAAACGGCGCGCATAGAAAAGTCGAACGATTCCATACAGTGAATAGTATGAGTGACACTGTGAACCTTGGAATAAGTCTTTAGAATACCTGGTCTGCCCAATATCAACTTGTGTCTGCCGTTAAACAAGCCTTTAGGGATTGTGCAATGTCTATTAAGGAGCATGATATGCAACCAGTAGATATCAGGACAGTGCTAGAGATATTGTAGTGTACACATTACTTAGAGCCCATCTGGACAACGAATAACAAAATTTCAAATTTCAACTGAGTCATGTCACATGGTCTGGAGATCCCGGATCACACACCTCGGTTAGACTTCGTATTAACAATGATAACGCTTCGCATACATGGACTATGATATTGACCTTGAAGCGCAACAACAATTCGACCAACGTCGACGTCGCTGGACCGTGATTCTCATAGCTATGGTAGTGCAAATTATGAATACCTACCAGCTTCTGTTCTTATCCTCAACTGTCCGCATCCCATATCATACATCCATCCTCACTGGTGAAGCATGGGTGTACGAGCTCATTTATGGACATCCTGACAGGATCCGGCACAACTTTGGTATTGATGGCAATGTTTTCAATGCACTGCTGCAGGTTCTTCACCACAATAGATTTGTCCTATCCCGCAATGGCGTATCAGTGGAGGAGCAGCTTGGCATTTTTTATATACATGTGTCACTGGATTATCATCCCGCCTTGTTGGGGAGAGATTCCAGCGCTCCCCTGACACGGTCACAAGGTATAGTGGTCTCGATATTATTTTTCAAGCGACTTAATCTATTTTCCAAGATATTTCAAACGCATGCTTTTCTTCTTCTCGTCGAATCCATTTTACAGCTCCCAGATCACATTTCCGACTCACACAACCCCAATTTCCCATAAAATTCTCGATGATCCTCGATATCGGTTCTTTGATCAGTGTATCGGTGCCGTAGACGGCACGCATATCCAGGCTTTTGTACCGCCAGAGGAACACTTTCACATGCGTAACCGCAAAGGTTTTTTATCGCAAAATTGTCTGTTCATCTGCGATTTTGACCTCCATTTCTTGTATTCACTCTGTGGGTGGGACGGATCTATGTCTGATGCTGCTCTGTGGACGGACGCCCATTCAAACGACCTACGCATCCCTGAAGGTCGATACTTTCTTGCGGATGCTGGTTTTGGTACCTCGATGTCCTCCTTGTTCCATACCGGAGTGTCCGTTATCATTTGAAAGAGTGGCGACAGGCCAATATCAAGTAGTACTAATCCTTTATTATTTTAAGTTAGCGTCTGACTGGGATTCTACACAGGCCACAGAATGCCAAGGAACTATTCAACCTTCGTCATGCTGGACTTCGCAATGTGATTGAACGCATTTTTGGTGTTATGAAGCGTCAATGGGGCATCTTGCGACATGTCCCTGAATATAACATGGATATTCAGGCTCGGATCCCTGTAGCGCTGTGCGCACTGCACAACTTCAATCAAAGGTATCATCCTGACGACTTTGACGTCGAATCTGACGGAATGAACCTTGATGTTGCGTTGGGTGAACTCGGCGATGGACCAGCTGACACAGCGGAACGGAGCAGAGCGGATCAGCGGCGGGAGAGAATTGCAGAGGAAATGTGGGCTGACTATCTCAATGAGCATAGGGAACGAGGACTTCCATTGCCAGGTACAGCTTGAATACAAATAAGTAGTAGTTTGTATTGTCGTACTACACTCCGCGGAACCGCCGCTTCAAGCTCTATACCATTACTACATCGTCGTCTTGGTTGGACTTGAGTTTGCGGAGAGTTTTCTCCAACCAGGCAGCTCGAGTTGTCTCTGGAAAATTAGAAAAAATTACAGCCTGTGTCTTGTCCCTAGCGAAGTAGTCTGCGATCTCGAGCTGATCATCAGCTGTAAGAGTCTTATGTTCTGATAACAAGACAACAGCACGAGCGAGGGGGTCAGATGAAGTAACCTGGGGGGGAGTTTGGAGGTAGTCTTTGATGTAAGTAGCGAGCTCCTTCATCGTCTCAGACCCATCCTTTTGTGCCTGGGCAGTTACAGATAGTGGCCGGCGTGTACGTTTTCGAGCGCTTGCTTCTGATTCAATAATTGAGGGTGTGGAACTGATTCTGCGCTTTGCACTGCGGCTAACACTTGTCAACACAGACGAGGGGGCTGAGCCACCACCGGAAGAGGTAAGGAAACAAGATGGAGTAGAGGGCGATGTTGATGAGGGATCACTGAAAGTGGCCGATGGCCCAGGAGTGGGAGAAGCCCACTGCCACCCACTTGCATGACTTCTTCGGTTGCAGAGGTAAGCTGGCTGAGATTAAAGGAGGGAGGAGTAGCCTGAGGGATGTCATTGCCGGTGGGCACTGGAGGTGGTCGATAGACATGCGATCCTTTTGCAATCTTTGGCGTCATCTGCTCCATAGCAGAGGTATGTTTGAAGCCCTTATTTTGAAGGCCTTCGCTGCAGGGCGTCGCTGAGAGTGATTGCGTTATTAGTAGTGCGGCTGCAGCAGTGGCAACAATACATACCTTGACGTACCGATCCCAGACATCATCATTCTTCATCACTATTCCAGCTCCATACTCATCACTCCATGTAAATCCCGATGTGTTCTTGATATCTGCGACAGCACCATATGATGTTTTGAGCTGCAAGACATACATTTGAGTTTTCCCTGATCACCGGCAACACGATCATCGGACTGATAACATACAGATTGCCACTTGTTCTTACAAACACCAGCTGTCTTCTCAGCACCAGATGCGTTTGGGAATCTCTCCTTCAGTAGATTTGCAGCGCTGGTGAGTGTTGTACCCTTGGGATTTCCATCGCCACTTGCAGAGAACTGAGATAACAGGAAGTCAACGAAAACAGTTTCCTTCTAGCGTCCAGGAGGCAGCAGGCTTTTGCTTTGGTTCTTCTTCAATTCTATGGATCAACAGTACCACGAGAACGAAGGGAGCGATTAGATCCATCACTGTGGCTTGATACATTAGATGACATGGCGGTTATGGCAGGGAAGCAAGGTGCCCTGTGTGAAAGAATCTGTGTGATCCGGGATCTCCCAGACCATGTGACATGACTCAGTTGAAATTTGAAATTTTGTTATTCATGTGTCCAGATGGGC